>NC_056735.1:1235134127-1235289127 GCF_019279795.1 Protopterus annectens
TCACAATGGGAACAGTGGTGGGTTAGAACTTACTGTCTTGCACACAGTTCTGTTTGTCAGTGTGATAGTGATGCTTTAAGTTAAGCATTGTTATGTAATGGATACATTTACATTGTGACAGCTGATACTTTTCCCCCTAAGGGGTGGACTGCATAGTGTAATTGGAGGCTGTTGAACTACATCTGTAATTAACTGTTGATTGATTCTTATCTTTAAGGCAAGTGTGTTTTTTTTATTGTTGTCCTACTTGAAGGGTTTAGCCTAGACAGCAAAGTATGTTATGTTTTGCAGATTCCTGTATCATATGTTTTCTTTGAGAGTTGCATTAATCAGTTATTTTGTATTTCAAACACCTAAATGCTATAAGAAATGCCATAAACAACTGAAATAGTACACAAATAAACATTTTTATGTATGCAAGCTGTGTGTGGTGTCATGTCCTTCACATTGTATGTGGGTATATGTTTATGTATGGGGTGACATTTTTTTGGGGGGAACAGACTGATCTTTTTTTTAAGGTGAGAGTGGATTTTGGGGAAGGATAGTAGGTATATTTGGGGAGGTACGTTGGGTAGGAAGACATACAAGACAGACAAGGCAGCATACAGAGGTGGTATATGACACATGTGGGGGAGAAAACACCTTGGATAGGGAGGGGTGTTTGGAAACTGGAAGCCCATGAGCCCCAATATAGAAACAGTGTGACTGAGGTGCACACCCATGGGCAGTCACCACTGCACCTTCACAGCCCCGAAGGTGGCTGTGCTGGGGGCTGAGCAGGAGGGGCAGCCTGACCCTCTAATTGTGCCATGTGGCACTCAAGCTGGTGTAGCAGATCTCCCAATTCTCTGCAGAGGTCGCTACGCACCAGACCCCAGACCTGGCTTTGGGTGATAGTATCCTGTCAGCGCCCACTCCCAGAGGCAGAATGAGCCCCATCCCCTGAGGTGGTTCCACCCAAAGGTGGTGCAGGTCAAGTGGACGAGGAGGTACCCGGGTGGGTCCTAGACATTCTGGGGCCTGGTGCCATGGCCAGTTGAGGTTGTAGATGTGGGTCTTCTGGAACCGGCCTTCCCAAATGTGCTATGGTGCTGCAGTTTTAGAACATATGTTGGTTAGTAATAGTCAACACAATCAAGGATTAATTATAACAGCATGCATAGATATTCCCATAACCCAAAACACCAGATCTGGAACAGTTGCACAGCAAACAGAACACATGCATATATGGAACCACAGTGGCCATTACAACAGCATGCAGGTTACATTGATAGCAACAGGCCACCAATGATAGTATTTCAACATGGAACATTAATAGAAACACATTTCAATATTTATTGAACAATAGGACATATGTCCCAACAGTAGGTTTGGTGTAAACATACCCATTGATTTGTGTGTTTAGATTATTGTTGCAGATATGGTGGGAGGTAGAGTGAGAGATGTCAGTTAACAACTTATATATCCTTTCAGTACTCACAACTTTAATGATCATTGCTCTAATCATTACTCTACAAGTATTATTACAATACCCTATGGCCTTGGTTTGGGTAGTGGTATGTTTGTACACAGTGTATACTTCAACTGTCTTATAGCTAAATTCTACTTGTTTTACCTGGTAGACCTGTGGAGCAAATGTTTCTTAACACTACCTGATGGTTTCGATGCATATTTCCAGATTCCCAGTTGTAATTTTGCACATACCTCTCAATCTCTTAATGCACAACATCTGGACAAAGCTTGACAACATGGCTGTACAAATAGGGACATATTTTGAATATTGGTCTTATAAACTTTTAGACAGTTGCTAGAGTAGCATGATTTGTTTTAATATACATTTTCTGAAGGATTTGAAGTCTGACACTCAAATGTATGTCATTATTTGGTGACTACAATCCTGAGATCATCCCACTGATTTCCCAGGAAAGAAGAGGAACAGGCCAAAAATATGAGCCAAATATCTGGACATTCTGGGAAAATCTGTACAGTTGAGAGGTATGATTATGCATACAGCTTACTACCACTCCCAGGATTCAAACCATGGCTGTGTCTGCTAAAAATACAACAATTTTTGTTTCATCAGAGTGAGCTATTTAGACAACGCTGTCTGTTCTTTCAGTGTTTTCTTTGTATGTCTCTCTTGGCACTAAATGCCACACCAGAGTAAACACAAACAGTCCAGGATTTAGAACTATATTGCCAGGCAGTTACAATTTTATTGAAATATCACCTATATGGGACTATTACTGTCATATTGTCTGGTTTATTCAGTACAGCCCATCCACAGTTTTTATACTGCCAGGTGACTTTCTACTACTTTATATTTATTTGTTATGACTACTACAAGCAGGATTGTTACTCACCAGCCTCGAGACACAGCCTTTGCAACCTGCTGGCATGGGCTTCTTGATTCACAGCCTGCTCAGCTGCCACTGTAAAGGGAATAGAGAAATATTTAGGCACACCTATCCATCACATACACAGGCTGGACTTTGGTAAACAGTTATTGATATGAATACTTGCACACTGCTGGGACATCACCCCTCTGCCTTGCTTCTTGGACCCACTGGTCCAAGAACTCCCTCTTCCTCTGCTTCAAGTCGGCATAGTGGTGTCGGACCTGCTCACCAGTCCAAAGGATAGCAGTGTCACTGGTGAGAAGACAGTCCCAGGCTTCTTCTTTATATTGGGAGCCTTGGTACTGGCCCTGCAACAGTCTCTCATTGTGGTAATTTACCAGGAGTTCTACCATGACCTTGGACTCCTGTATGCCCCAGCGCTGTGCCTGGAAGTGCATGCCCTCACCAACACCTGCCATACTGCCTACAATGGGAAGCTGCAACCAGTTATGAGCTATATTCCTGCCTGTGGGATTTAAGTACAGCCAATTTCCCACCCTTTGTTGTGATTGGATGGTTTTGAATATGCAGAGCTAAGCTACGGGCAAACCTGCTTAGCTAAGGTTGGCAATGCTTAAAGGGACAGGTTCAGCATTTCTTAGCAATGGGCAAATCCACTTAGCTGGGCTACTCATTGCTTATCAGTCATATTTGCACAAGACATACACCTGGTAAGCAGGGCTGTACAATGCTTAGCATTGGTTATTTTTTATTTTATAGACTATCTGCTGTATGGGATTGATTCATCATTCATTACATTTTATAAATCTGTTTATTGTCCATGACATCCACCAATGTGCTATCATTACATTTATTCATGTGTGACTATACTCTATGGGGCACTTATGTTTATATGGGGGTTTCACAACTTTATTACACTGGCACCTCACATCTGGACCTACTACAGTACTCTGGTTAACAAATATATATGTTATTTTGTAGCTAATTATAAAAAAAAATGTTTATGTACTGCTTTCCCATGTAAAATGCAAATTGGTTATAGTGGAGAATCAAACCAGGAACAGTGGTTTTCAAAGCATACGCTCTAACCACTAGACTATTCCAGCACTGCTTAAGTTGGATGTCTCTTGCTATTTAACTTCTTGTGCTGTTTAAGCTGGACTAAGCATAGTTAAGCAACAAGCACACCCATGCAGCTACGCTTAAACTTTATCGCATTTATAAAAAAAAATGTATTTGTTGTGTTTTTTTATTTTTACCCTTCAGAATATCCCTGATAATGCTAAGCCTATTATTCTATCAACTTTTTGCTTTGTGGGGCGATTGTCCCTTATGGCTTTATCCAAATTCCTTACTCTGATGGGTTGGGAGGTGTGCACTATATGCTTATGCTAAACCTGTTATTCTATCAACTTTATGGCTTGGTAGGGACGATTGTCCCTTATGGCTTTGTCCAGATTTTTTACCCTGACAGGTTGGAGGTGTTACGAGCATTCTCGCTCATTTGAAATAGCAGAACGGCAATTCTGGAGTGCAGGGGGAGTGTGTATTGTGAGAACTCTGGTCTCAGACACACCCCCTGCACTCATACACCGAACCATATCCGTTTTGCAGCATGGCAGCGTGTCTTCATACATATGCATGGCGGGCTGCTGTGCTGCACAGGAATGGCCCCTGCTGTGCAGGAATAACTTATTCCTGCATGGCTGCTTGCTGAATCCGGGGGAAAGTCTTTCCATAAATATTAAATATATATTGTAATGCACTCAAACCTGGAATTACATTTTTGCTAAACTTTCAGAAGCAGTCATATCTTGGAAACTGCACAAACCAGACACATGTTATTAGAACACTTTTGTTTACCAGAGATAAACGTTCGCATCAGACTGTGTTTACTGAGATATTTATAGAAATATGAAAACATATGCTTGGTTGTATAATCAGCAATACAAATAACATTGAACATTTGTCAAGATGTAGAACTTACAGTGCAAATATCAGTGACATTTTTTCAACGACACCTAAGGTTTCCCCTGATGCATTGCAATAGTTTCTAAGCCACTTGGATTTTGAATAATTAAGTACATTTTGGAAATATTGCTTATTTGCATAATTATTAACAGACAGGAAGCAGTATCTCCAATATAGTGTGATATAAATGGACAATGGCAATGATTCTTTCTGATTCATGCCATGGCATTTCATACCATATCCTTCAATATCATGTAGGTCTCTCAGTTATGAAAATGTGAAAATAAATATGAAAATATACCAAATAAGTAAAAAACAGTGATTCATTTCTTTACTGCTTAACATCCTAAATTTACAATTTTTGTGTAATTTTGTTAATTACTCTTTACCATTTGCAATGATACCTGTTATTAGGTAGTAGGTTACTTAGTTAAAGAAGCCAGACACAAACAAGGTCTGGGCACCTTAAGGGGGTATGGGTGTTAACTGAAAGTATACAAAAAAACACATTATAGGCTTGAATGAGTTAAGGCAATCGGCTGGCGACAGCTCCACTTAAAATTGAGTCCTGTTGGTAAATTTGAAAGCTGTATACTTTTGTGCTTAAAGAAGACACCATGTGTATTATGCAACTCTGGTTTATTTAAATACTTTTGTAACTGTGATACTAGCAGAGCTAATTGCACATTCTGCTACTGGCCATTTGGGGGAACACACAACTAAAAAGAATGTACTGTGTGGCAATGTACAACAATGAACAAAATGTTTTCACTGATTCTGTTGTGTAAGATATTCTCGGGATTATCAGCAGAATTTTTTTTCCATTATTGGTCTCCAAAAGTGTCCAATTTAACAGCAGGGGTGGTAGCATAAAGCTGAAGCACAAATGATTTTGCAATATTATCATCTTTTCTCATATGGAAACAATGAAGAAATTAATATGAACCATTTATTTTAATTCATATGAATGTTGGGCACTGCATCTTGATAAAATGGAATATATTTCAACTACATTTTCTATGGTGCCCTAAGTGATAAACAAAACTAAAAAATGCTGTAAAGATAAAAAAATTGAGAAAAGCTATACTGTATACAATTTCAAAACATGGTACTACTGTAACAGTAAAAACCGGGGTAATGTTTGGTGATGGATGAATAAAGAACAAATATAATTTATATTTTACAGGAATAAATAAGCACAAGTGGGTAGGTTAGATTTTTTTATTGATATCAACCAAAGATCTGTCATTAGTACAGGAAATAGAAATTAAGAGCAAATACATATTAGACCACTCTCTGGTGGTTCTGAATAATATGGTACCATTTAGAGTAAAAGATATTCCAACCTGATAGATGGGGCTATAACAAGTGGAAAAGCAGGGAACAGCAAAACAAACTGAGGCACATTATCGACAACAACCTGGAAACAATAGTGAGTGAGGACCAACTAAATCTAGCAGTATGGTATTAAAACAGCTTTTAAAGTTCAAATTATGTCTGAGGAGGGTACGTATAGAAAGACTATTATATGTTGAAGGACAGAGAGCAATCACACTTTGAGGTTCATAGGGTCACATGTAAGTACTAGCCTAGCTGCTCTTCTGGGCTCTTGCAATCATAGCAAATTTCCCTTTTGGTGTTTGAATTAACCTACCCATTTGGTGATAGACTGGCATTATATATTATCCCTATCATGCAATAGATAATTTGAGGGGACCCATGCAGAGGAAAAAGCACTTAGGAGATGCCTCTCTCCATTAGATTGCAGGACACAGTCCTGGGGTACATGTTCTATTTCCCATCCATAGATGCAAGTTGTAATTGAATATGGACATGGATGAGTTTTTTTTTATGTCAGTGCAGTGTCCATTTCAAATAGTGATATCCTCTGCAAAATATACCTGTCCCTTCATGCCATTCTGTTGATGTTGCAGAAGAGGATTAGTTCCCTACACTGAGTATTCCTGATGCCATTTGGCTTACTGATATGCAGCAAATCTATCAGTAATGGGTCAGAGGATGTCTTGTATGCCAGACACAGGTTGCCTCTTAGCAGTCTGTGAGATTCTGAGTATAGTGACAGGGCTTTGTGTGTGTTCATATAGGACGTATTATTTAGACCTTGTATCCTTTCAGTAAGGTATCTGTGTGGGCATTCCTGTTGTTACATGTGTCTGGATGAAGACTTAACAAAAGGGAGCATTATACTCAATTATTACCCTAATGATGGCTGAGTAAAGGGAGACAATGAGATCCATAGAGCTAGACAAAATCCCTTTGTTTATAAGCTGTTCAGTATAGAAGGACTATATTATGACAATGGACTCATGTTGGTCAAACATTTGGTCACTGTTCACATAAGTCTCCAAATTATGAACAACTAGGTCAGCTCTTTGGGATGTATAGTCAATTTGATAGCTCCTGGGACAGGTGCTTTCCCAAAGGATCCGGTAATTAATTTTTTGGCATTTATAGCCCATAATTTTGGTACTATTTATTTATTTGGAACAAACTTTCCTGCAGGATGACTAAATCATTTGGGGATTCAATGACTTCCTGGCTTGTAGTCATCTGCATATGTAGTCAGCCAGAGCTCTTTGGTATTGGTTTTTACTTCAGAGGAGAAGAAGAAGAAGAAGAGGAGAGGTTCAAGCACAGAAGCATGGGGACTAAACTGGTGAGGGTCTGTTTGTGGAGGCAACTTCCCCTGTTTTGATTTCCTGCATCATACCTGTGAGTCAGTTGGTAATCCAATGGTAATCATAGGGGTTTATTCCCAGTTTATTTAACTTTTCTACTACTCTTGAATGGGGGATTGTGTCCAAAGCTTTAGCCAGGTCAAGGTATGCAGTGTGTACCATTTTACTTTCATCCATTGCTTTGGCAACCTTGTCAGAATGTCCATAAATTTGAGTAAACATGACTTGCCCTTGACAAATCCAGACTGAGGTGGGTCTAGTATTTGCAGTTTTTTTACATCCTGATTGATTACTTCCATGATACATCATTCCATGGCTTTGCATATGAGGCTGGTCATACTTTTGGGCCTTTAATTTCCTAGATCTGTGGAAGGTCCCCCATATGCAATGGAATGAATGCAGCTGTTCTTCAGTTGCTTGGTGCAAAACCTGTATGGAGGCTGAGGATGAACATTGTATTTAGGGAAATGGCTAAATAATGCTTTGTGCGGTTTAAGATGCATCTAGGGTTATTGTGCAGCCCAATCAATATAGTATTTTTGGCTTTTGATAGTGCTTTTAGGAGTTGTTTTTGTTTGATAGCTGGAGGTGAGCCAGGTTTAGGTATATCTTGAGGATGGAGCAACGAGAGGGGTAAAGTTAAAGCTGAATGTATCAGCCAGTATGTTGGTTATATCTTCAGCCTCAGTGTAGGTAACATTGTTCACAATCAGCTCAGCACATTACTGCATTGTGCTTTTGAGATTATTTGCATAACTAAAAAGGGCTTTGTAATTGTCTTTGGCTTGGGAAGCTATTTTAGCCTCAGACTTGGCTTTGGTGGATTTTATTAAGCTCCTGAGTTGTTTGATTATTTCAGTGAAGATATTATGATTCCACCATGCAGTTTTATTTCCAGGGTTTGCCCTGTGCTTGTTCCTTCATGGTACAACTGCATCTATGCAGCTGTTTCCATGCTGGTACAATGTGTATAATGTGGTGGTGTTTTTTTTCCATGTATTCAGTGGAGTTAACTGGGTTTAGTATGGATTTGAAGCTTGCCAGTATATCACTTAAGAGTAGATAGTTTGTCTTAGAGAAATTTCTAAATGTACCTTGGGTGGACGGGATCTCTGGCTTTAATTTTATTTAGAAGGAGACAGCTTTATGGTCAGATCTAATACGTGATGAAGATATGCAAAGAATGGTACAAGACACCCCTATATTAACAACAGGATCCAAGATGTTAATCCCCCCTGGTGGGCACTTTAAAGTTCCAGGGCATTTGTATTGCTTGTGCACTACTGGTGGTGTAAAGTTTCACAGTCTATAGTTGGATATATTTGATCACCTAAGAAAATGGCATTGGGTTTAATATTGAGTGATTCTAGTTCCTCTAGATAGGTGTTGTGGCATTCTTGAGTTATAGAGAGAGATTTATAGCTAGCTAAAAGATGGTACAGGACCTTTCTTTCTGGTGGTTATTTGGACATGAAGAAACTGTGTTGCATCCTGCTGCTTTGCCAGCTTTGATGTGAGTCTTCTAGATGAAAATTGAGACATCTCATTCTTTTTTTTTCCCTCCTGTGCAGCAGCTGTTCTGAACATGGAAGGCATTATATCCCTGCACAGCCAGAGTACTCCCCACTATTTTGAACCATGCCTCAGTTACTGCACAGATGTCAATGTCCACCAGGGTGAGAATGGCTCATAGGGCATGGCTTTTCTTACTTAGGTTCCTGGTATTGATCAGTAACACATTTTTATTTTCCTATGATTGTTTCATTATGTTTTTAGATTTATCAGTTTGGCATTGACTTAAAAAGGCACTATGGGGGTGGGCAATGTCTTAATGAAGGCCACCCCTGGCAAAGCAGAGCTGTCTGCTGATCATATCCTCCAAGACTGACAAATATTGTGCTCCCTTTTAATAACACCAACAATTAATCCAATTATTGAAATAATTTATTTCTTGCTCATATTACTGCATCACCCTTGGAGAAAATAGAGTGCTGCTCAATGCTAGGGTCCTACCTGTCTTGGACACATAATTTGAGATCTCCATCATGCCTCTCTTCATATAATCCATGGAGGTACCTCAAGTGACTCATAACAACATGAACTATGAAGAGGGACTCCCTGCACCCTTGTGGCAGACGTGTGTAGCTTAAGACCCATCTGTATTGGGGATTGTTGAAGAAAGGGTCAGTCCGAGGCTTTTTCCTTGGTAGCTGTGTTAAAAACTGTTTAAATTCACCTGTATACAAGCTTTGCATTTGCTTGTTGCTGTACACCACACAACAGGGTTTATAGGTTCATAGGTTCATAGGCTGGTACTAGGGTATCAGCCCGAGGGCCTATACAAGCCTAGCCATAACAATTCCCTGGATATTTCTTCCCACGATATTTACTTCCCTGGACTCCTGTCTAGCATGGCCACTGACGTGATCCCCAGGGTGAATTTGCTATCTCCCATTAAATTGTCAAGGTTCCTTTTGAAGAAGGCCAAGGAGGCATTCTGCTTGACATGTATGGGCAGTCTGTTCCAGAGTATGGGGAGTGTCTGAGTCAGAAACCTATCCTCCAGCATGTTTTATTCATTGTGATAACAAGGTTTAGATCCCTGGAGCGTGTGGCTCTGAGGGAATGGGATTTCTTTAAGTGGAGCATGTCCAACAGCTCAGGGTTTGACATAGCTTTGTATGTTAAGCAGAGATTGCCTCTGAGTAGATGATATGCCACAGAGTATAGTTGGAGTTTTTTTAGATGGTCAGCATAGGGCATCTGCTTTAAGCTTGTGATTCTTTTAGTGAGGCATTTCTGCGGCCTTTCTAGCTGTTGCAGATGTCTTGTGAGGTACATACCAAATGGGGTGTTGTACTCTATAATGGGTCTAATGAAGGATGAGTTCAGTGGGACAATGACCTCCTTTTTTCTGGATGAAAAGCCCTTAGTGATGAGGTGTGCCACATAGAAGGATTTCCTGAGTGTTTTGGCAATGTGGTTATCAAAGACGAGACCACTGTCCACCTGTGTCACTAAGTCTCTCATCACACTTTCGGTGTTTAGTGTACTGCCACCTACGTGGTAATTCATGGGTACATGGTTTTTCCCAAATGGGATAACTATACATTTCTTGGCATTAAGCTTGAGCCCATGGCTCTGGCACCAAGCATCTGTTTCTCTAAGTCCCTTTTGTAGAATATGCACATAATTTGTGGATTCAGTAATGGCTCCCAGTTTGCAGTCACCTGCAAACTTTGGTAGCCAGAGCCCTTAGTGTTGGCCTGTACTTCAGAGAAGTAGATAACAAACAAGAGCGGTCCCAGGACTGAACCCTGAGGTACTTCACTTGTCACTTGTCTGGAGCTGGATTTGGAGTCGGCTACTTTTACAGTCTGGGTTCTGTCAGTAAGCCAGTTGGCAAACAATCGCGTGACACAGGTATTTATGCCCAGCTTAGTAAGTTTATCTATGATTCCAGAGTGGGTGATGGTGCCGAAGGTCTTGGCGAGGTCCAGATAGGCTGTGTGGACTGCCTTACCCTCATCCACAGCTCTGGAGACTGATTCAAAGAAGTCAGTCAGGTCCAGGAGACAAGATCGGCCCTTCACAAACCCAAACTAGGTAGGGTCCAGTGTTTGAAGGTTGTCAATGTCTTTGTTTATAAGTTCCATGATAATGTGTTCCATGCCCTTGCTGATCAGACTCGTCAGACTGATGGGATGCTAGTTCCCAGGATCCAAGGTGGATCCCCCCTTATGGAGTGGGATAACTGTAGCTGTCTGCCACTCAGTGGGCAAGAAGCCTGAGGTGAGGCTATGATTAAACATGACACTTAGGTGAGGTGCCAGTTCATTTTGTAGTTCATGTAGTACACAGCCTGGGATGTCATCTGGTCCCATGGATGCTGTATCCTTAGTTTTGGAGAGTGAGGTTTCTACCTGTGTGGCCATGATTACCAGAATTTGGCAATCTTTTGGTATTGAGATGGGCCCTTTAGAGATGCAAATGCCTGGCAACATAATTTTTCCCTACAGACCTTCCAGTAGAAGACCCCTAAGCTTCTCTGCTGCGCAAAGGGCAATTCAGTTGCACTCTAAGCAGTGTTCTCACACTTATCATCCACAACCTACTATGCACTCACTACCTTTGCTACTCAAAGTCAAACTAGCCCATTAGTTTAGCCAAAGTCCTAAGTCCAGCTAACCCACTTCCTTCCCAAATACCACATTCAGAAAAATCCTGCCACAATGGATCGGCAGTTTCCAATCATTTCTCCTGCCAACTTAATTGATATGGGCATCTTGAGGCAATGTAGCAATTGTTTCACATATAATGAAAATCATTTACTCCTAAATCAAACTAACACCCTATATGAGAGATGCAAATACTCTGTGGAATTGGAGTCAATTTTCTCACATAAAAACAAACTAGACATCAAATAGATTGTCAGTACGACATGCTTCACCTCAAACTCAAACCTCACTCTCACACAAAATAAGGTCATGACACATAAACCTGCAAATGTGGAGATACTCACTAAAAGTCTACCAAAAGAACAGACATCCCAAATGCACACCACCCATACTCACCACTAAGCAAAAAGAAACCACTACACATAACATAACACACATGTGTCTCAACAAATAAGCATCTAAGACAAAACACATCAAATATTTTGGTCTTGGGTGACTCCGTAGTGAAACACGTAGATGTCCCCTTCACCAGACTGGACAAGGAGAAGGCCATGGTCAGCTATCTATGTGGTACTAGGATCTGACAAATCGCACATGCACTCAAGTCACTCAACAACAAGTACCGGTATGACTCTGTCAAAATCCATGTTAGAGTGAATGACTTGAGACATACCTCTCTGGACTATATGAAGAGAGACATTTATTTATTTATTTTATTTAACATTTATTTTACCAGGATAAATCCAATTGGACAGTAGGTGTCCATTTTCAGCAGAGTCCTTGGGAGAAAAGCTCCAAGAAGTTACAGTTTGAATTCATAGGTTATTACAGAGTGACAGATTATTGCAAATAAGGGGTTGGCTAACATATAAGGCAGAATACAGTTAAATGTATAACGGTCTAATAGTACAGTGAGGAGATCACATACCTTACAGTACTAGTACAGTAGGTGTACATAAGGTATTCAGGAATAAGTATATATTTACAATATTTCCAAAAAATGTACAATGCACATGGGTGACAGTGCAAAGTGAGCATCAGAAGTAGGTACATATTTATAATATTTACAGAGTATTCAATGCACATAGGTGGCAGTGTAAAAGTGAGCATCAGAAGCTTTGGGAGTATGCTACCTACAGTGGGTGAGGATTCAGGTGGGGTCTTTGCAGTTGCAAAGAGGGTTAGCATAAAGGTATGATTTAAGGAGGTCTTTAAATATGATTGTGCGATTTTGTAGCCTGAGGTTGGGAAGAAGGGTGTTCCATGCTTTTGTGACCTCATAGGAGAATATGGCTTCTCCAGAGCTGTTCTTACATGGATTGACTTTGATCAGGGATTTGTTACTGGATCGTAGTATCCTGTTGGAGTTGTGGAAATTTAACATGCCCGCTAGGGCAGGGGTTCTGTCAGGCTGGTAAAGAATTTGATGAGCTATGATGTGTTGGTGGTAGTGTAGTAAATTTGGAAATTCTAACCAGTGTAGTTTAAGTTTGGATTAGCAGTGATGGGAGTGTGATCTAGTATTGGCTGTGAACCTAGCAATTTTATTGTAGCATATGGAGAGTTTGGTCAGGTTGGTTTCATTAATGTTGGTTAGAACTGGAGAGGCATAAAGTGATGATGATAGGAGATGAGTTCTGGCTATGGTAGTTCTAGACTCGGGGGGGGGGGGGTTAGGAACTATTTGCCACAATAGAGACATTTTAACTTCTTGTGTACTTTAGAGATAGTTTGGGATATGGGTTTGCTGTATATAAGTTGTTGATCAATTGTGATGCCTAGGAATTTGGCCTTAGCTACTGAGGTGATGAGGGTGTTATTGGCTGAGAGAATGGTGAAGGTGGAGTCACTGTGTTTGGTTGGATGGGAAAGCATTAGCTGTGCTTTTTTGGGGTTTAGTATCATCTGGTTATTGTTTAGCCAGTTTTCTATTTCAGTAAAGGATTCTTGGGCTTTACATTGTAGAAGATGGATGTTGGATGCTGAGCAGAATAGGGCTGTGTCATCTACATACTGGACAATATCGGCTTTAGTGGTTGCTAAGTGGAGATTGTTTGTAAATATGTTAAAGAGAACAGGAACTAGGATTGATCCTTGGAGGACACCACATGTGATGAGGAGTGGGAGGATAGGGAGTTGACCCATTTGACAGATTGTGAGTGGTTGCTTAGGTAACTATTGAACCAGTGCAGAGTGGGGTTGTCAAATTTGAGTTCGGAGAGACAGGTAAGGAGTTTATTGTGGGGAAACTGTGTTGAATGCCTTGGATACATCTAGGAAGGTTGTGGAGACCAGTTTTCCTTGGCTCCTGTGTGAGTTAATCATATTGGAGAAGTTAATTAGAGCAGTGGTGGTGCTATGGGATGGTCTAAAACCATGTTGGGTTTTAGATAGTAGGTCGTTGATTAGTAGGTGGGTAAAGAGTTGGTGGTGGATACACTTTTCGAGACTCTTAGATAGGGGTGATAGGATTGAGATAGGATGGCAGTTGGAGAAGTCAGTTGAGGGACCACCCTTGTGGAGGGGGATGATATAGATGGTTTTCCACAAGTAAGAACAGTGCATTCAGAAATAGATCTATTAATGAGTAGGGAGATGGAATAGACAATGGTCTTGGATGTGATTTGGAGGTATTTGGCTGGTAAATTGTCAGCAGTGAGAGTGGTTGGTTTGAGTTTTGCTAAGAGTTTTTGAATGGTAGATGTTTACACTGGTTTGAGTTAGAAGGGATGGAGTTAGTCTGGCATTTTTGGGTTTGTGGTTGGGTTGTGGGTGATATATTCACGAGTTTCATTATGGAAGAGGTAAAATAGTTATTGAAGTTTGTGGCTATGTCAGGGTCTGGACCTTCAATGTTTGGTGGTGGTGTAGTATCTTTTCTGGGTTGGAGGATGTTGTTCACTGCAACCCTGAATTTCTGTGGGTTGTTACTGTGTTTCCTTTGTAAGGTAATACAGTGATTTTGTTTGTCCATATTGACCTTCTTTTTTGCTTTTTTTCTATGATGTTCTATGATGTTTCTATGACATGATGGAACTCTTTGATTATGGTTCCTAGACAGGTACACCCCGAGCCCTAAATAATATCCTTCACTCACTCAGGATGATGCTACAATATAAACAAAAAGTGATTGATTTCAACAATTGGCTTATTTTCTGGTGTCAGTCCAGGGGTAACCAGTGTCTGTCAGCCTAGAAGGATATGGAAGACAGACATTGCTGCTTTGCTAGACATAGTCTGTACCTGTCCACCCTAGGCTTTTTTATACTGACAAAGGCCCTGGCCTCTTCATTAGTGTCTTTTTCAGGTTTGTCAAAACAACAAGTTTTCCAGTGTAACAAATCTAATTGAGACAAACTCAGGGGCATGTTGCTTAATGTTTCGAGGTTAAACACAAAACTGCACTCCTTGGAAGCACTCCTCACCTTGGAGAATGCTGATGTCTGAACAGTTACCAATACATTGTTCAAGGCTGTTGACAGCACCCTGGCCATACAAGGCTACAATGCCTTCCACATGTTCAGACCTCAAAATGAGTGTGAAGGAACCAAAGGTGGAGGTGTATCCATCTTTATTAAAACCAAATGCACTTCAAGACTGTTCAAACAGCATGACTCTCAAACTACTCCATGTCCATTTAACTAGTGGGAAAGTACCATACCACACCATTGCTAGCTATATATCCCCCACCATGAACCAGGAAAAGCACACCGCCTACCTTGATTTACTGGAATCCCATGCCATATAGCCCAACACCTTAGTCATGGGAGATTTCAACTATCCTTTCATAGACTGGGGAACATACAGAAGCAAAAACACTCTCACACAGAGGTTCCTGAACTTTGCTAACATAAATGCTCTGGAACAGATATTCTGCATTTCCACTAGGGGCTCTAATGTTCTGGACATAGTACTCACCAACATGGGGGTCATTGTACTTCCCCATGAGTAATGCTCTCTCTTGACAGGTCAGACCACAAATCAGTTTTGTTTGAAGTAACTACTGGAACTGACACCCTCACAGGACCAAAAAAAAAATCTTTATCAAAGCTAGCTACAACCTACCAAGTGATGGTATAAAAAGATTCATACTACCCACAATCACAGACATCAATGATCACTAAGAGAAGTGTATGTAAATGCCCTGTACAAACACTTAAGTGACTGCATAAATTCTGCTGTACCTGGCTGGATCAAAACCAGGTCTTCCCATAAAAACATGCTGCCATGGTAGACTTTACCAGATTGTATAACAAGAAGAAGAAACCGTTGTCCAAAAGAAAGAGGGATATTACTCTACAGAGGAAGAGTTCCCTCCTAAGCTCAAACAAGAAAATCAGAAATCTTGTAAAGTCTCTTAAAGCAAATTACAAAACTAAAATCACATCCCTAGCCAAGGATATAAGGCATTATTTAACTACATACAAAGTCTAAAATGGAATGCCCAGCTATGTGCCAAACTGGTTATAGATAGGATCACTCATACTACACTGGAAAATATCACCAACCTGCTAGCTGACAGATTCAGCACAATCTTCACCTCCCAATCTCCACCTACCATATCCCAAAGTATACCTGACACCAGTCTTCTGCCTAGTATCTGTTGAGAGCAGGTCATCTCTGTGCTCACCAAGGCTAAAAACATGGCCTCAATGGGACTTGATAATATTCCAGGCTGTTTACTAAACAATCTAAAACAAGATCTAGCCAACCCACTTGGTGTTCTCCTTAAACATAGCTTGAGAACTGGCTATGTTCCTGCAGAATGGAGAACAGCAACAATAACTGCACAAAGGGGGGCATCAATTGATCCTGGAACTACAGACCCATAAGTCTAACCAGCATCATCTACAAAGCAATGGAAAGAATTAGCATGGACCTTATCAATAAGGACATAGACAACCTGCAAATGCTGGACCCAATGCAGGTTGACTTCATTAATGGTAGATCATGCTTATCAAACCTGACAGACTTCTTTTAGAATGTCACCCAAGCCATGGACGAAGGTAAGACAGTGCACATTGTTAAATTTATACTACACTATTCAGGTAGTCTGTACCTTTACTCAATGAATACACTGAGACAGTTCTGCTGTTATGACATTCATTTACTGCACACAAAGTTTACATCTAGCTTAACAATGAAAGGTATATGCATCAAAACCGTACTTCAGATTACAGTTTTAGATCTGCAAAAATAGAATAATCAAAGTCCCTCATACAAAAGAAAAAGTCCTGATCTTTATAGTGTTTTTTCTGCCCACGTCAGCAGTTTTGAGAATTTGCCAGAATAATAAGTCTTTCCTTTCAAGCTGGTCTGCTGACAGTTTGTTTTCCATATTTTAAACATTCTGTTTCTGAAGAATAACTCCTTTTGTCCTTGGTCTATCTTTGTGTATCATGTTGATGAGACACAGCTGCACACAAGAGTTTGTCTTGATCTGCTTGTAGATAATAATTTTACAAAGCTGCATAGTTTATAAGAGATAAAATATTTTACCTCTGATTCTTATTAACAATGAATGCCAAGCTATATAGTTTTGCCAAGTTAGGTAACTGAGTTCTAGCTGAGTGCACTCTACACACTGAAATGCAGAACATGTATTTCACATTTTCAGAAATATCCACAGCAATCTCTTTTAACCTGTTATTTACTCTCACAATTCCCACTTTGTATTTAAAAAGTGGAAAATGACTGTTCATTTTCAATTTTTTCTTTAATGGTACACATTGAAACTTTCCCAGTTTATTCAGGTTAACCATCATGATTTGCCAAACTCTATAATTTTCTCACAAATGACAACTTAGGTAGCAATTCCAGATAGTTAGTATGCCTATAATGCCAACCACTACAAATACAGGATGTATCAACCAATTTAACAGAATTTTCCTGATTTTGACCAATCAGTAAACATATCCCACCAGATGTGAGCAGTGTCTTTTTTTTTTTTTTTTGGTCTTTTCAGGCAAACTAAGTAGTTTATCTTTTAAAATAATGCTTAATGCCTCATAATACAGAATACTTGTATTTCTTTTTTCCAAATACTCTCTGAGAATTTTAGTATTGTTTATTATGTGTTTTAAATTATCCAAAGATACAGATATATTGGGAAGCTATATTAAGGCATAATTCCAGTTCTTGAAAATATTTACTTCTATGGGTTCAGTAAACACATAGCTCTTATTATTCCATTTAAGGAAATCAACATGTGATAAACATCCTACAAAAGGTCATTTTAAATTATGAACTATGTCTTGATCTGTAACCAGACAAATATACTGAGGAGCCACTTCTATAAACATTTGAAAAGAAGAAGACATAATAGCCCATTTATACAAATTAACAGAATGCTGCAGTAAGTATGGTTCATAGACAGGCGAACGCTGTCTACAAATAAGTCCATTTTGAGTATGCGTACAATAATCAGTTTTATGTGTTTTTCCTCTCATATCTATATAATTACCTTCAAATTGTGGTAACCAATACTCATACCCTTCTGGTATGAGAAATATCATAGGTAACACCGTAAATTGATACATAATAGTGGTATCAGTAACATTATAATGCATAAACTTTCCTATACAATATTGTGGAGTACAGTATGTTGCTTCAGTAAATAACCTAATCCAATCGCTGTCAGGTATCCATTTGTTAAACAATTGTCACCAAACATTTTCATTTTGTAACATAAGTTCAGTTTGTACTCTGTTTTTCTGAATTTCCACATACAAAGATTGTACAGTGCATTTTGTCCAATTTACAAAAATTGTCATGTTACCATCAAATTTCAATTTCTGTAGCTGCAGAGCATCATAATTGTCTAAAAATTGCTGCTGATAATTTATATTGTCCAGGTGTGTCTTCCATATTTCTGGATTCCAAGATGCTTGCAAATACACAATCTGAGAGATATCTTCTCCCACTACTTTTAATCGATTAGTCAGAATTTCAATGTCAGTTGCATTAATAGCTCCCATGCCTGTACCTAGGCTTCCTAGCAGAGTATCAAAACATGCCCTTTTATATCGGCACCTGCCAGTGTCTGGGAATGTGATGGTCAAATGTACTACAACCTTTTGATACTGTTTGCCTATCTTTTTACAGGTAGAAGGGATTTTAACCAAATGATCTGTATAAACAGAGGTAGGTTTACCTGTTAATATTGATAGAACATATGCTCAATGTATGCTGCCTGTAATGACTGTGGTATTAGTACAAATTACAGAAACTCCAGTAGTAAAATTTAGTTGTACTTTTGTATTACTGGGAGAAATACTAGTTCCCTGTATAGTAAGATTACCACACTTCTTCACATAGGTGAAGATTAGCCATTGTATTGATGGTGGTGCTATTGGATGGTCTAAAACCATGTTGGGTTTTAGATAGTAGGTCGTTGATTAGTAGGTGGGTAAAGAGTTGGTGGTGGATACACTTTTCGAAACTCTTAGATAGGGGTGATAGGATTGAGATAGGATGGCAGTTGGAGAAGTCAGTTGAGGGACCACCCTTGTGGAGGGGGATGATATAGATGGTTTTCCACAAGTAAGAACAGTGCATTCAGAAATAGATCTATTAATGAGTAGGGAGATGGAATAGACAATGGTCTTGGATGTGATTTGGAGGTATTTGGCTGGTAAATTGTCAGCAGTGAGAGTGGTTGGTTTGAGTTTTGCTAAGAGTTTTTGAATGGTAGATGTTTACACTGGTTTGAGTTAGAAGGGGATGGAGTTAGTCTGGCATTTTTGGGTTTGTGGTTGGGTTGTGGGTGATATATTCACGAGTTTCATTATGGAAGAGGTAAAATAGTTATTGAAGTTTGTGGCTATGTCAGGGTCTGGACCTTCAATGTTTGGTGGTGGTGTAGTATCTTTTCTGGGTTGGAGGATGTTGTTCACTGCAACCCTGAATTTCTGTGGGTTGTTACTATGTTTCCTTTGTAAGGTAATACAGTGATTTTGTTTGTCCATATTGACCTTCTTTTTTGATTTTTTTCTATGATGTTCTATGATGTTTCTATGACATGATGGAACTCTTTGATTATGGTTCCTAGACAGGTACACCCCGAGCCCTAAATAATATCCTTCACTCACTCAGGATGATGCTACAATATAAACAAAAAGTGATTGATTTCAACAATTGGCTTATTTTCTGGTGTCAGTCCAGGGGTAACCAGTGTTTGTCAGCCTAGAAGGATATGGAAGACAGACATTGCTGCTTTGCTAGACATAGTCTGTACCTGTCCACCCTAGGCTTTTTTATACTGACAAAGGCCCTGGCCTCTTCATTAGTGTCTTTTTCAGGTTTGTCAAAACAACAAGTTTTCCAGTGTAACAAATCTAATTGAGACAAACTCAGGGGCATGCTGCTTAATGTTTCGAGGTTAAACACGAAACTGCACTCCTTGGAAGCACTCCTCACCTTGGAGAATGCTGATGTCTGAACAGTTACCAATACATTGTTCAAGGCTGTTGACAGCAGCCTGGCCATACAAGGCTACAATGCCTTCCACATGTTCAGACCTCAAAATGAGTTTGAAGGAACCAAAGGTGGAGGTTTATCCATCTTTATTAAAACCAAATGCACTTCAAGACTGTTCAAACAGCATGACTCTCAAACTACTCCATGTCCATTTAACTAGTGGGAAAGTACCATACCACACCATTGCTAGCTATATATCCCCCACCATGAGCCAGGAAAAGCACACCGCCTACCTTGATTTACTGGAATCCCATGCCATATAGCCCAACATCTTAGTCATGGGAGATTTCAACTATCCTTTCATAGACTGGGGAACATACAGAAGCAAAAACACTCTCACACAGAGGTTCCTGAACTTTGCTAACATAAATGCTCTGGAACAGATATTCTGCATTTCCACTAGGGGCTCTAATGTTCTGGACATAGTACTCACCAACATGGGGGGTCATTGTACTTCCCCATGAGTAATGCTCTCTCTTGACAGGTCAGACCACAAATCAGTTTTGTTTGAAGTAACTACTGGAACTGACACCCTCACAGGACCAAAAAAAAAATCTTTATCAAAGCTAGCTACAACCTACCAAGTGATGGTATAAAAAGATTCATACTACCCACAATCACAGACATCAATGATCACTAAGAGAAGTGTATGTAAATGCCCTGTACAAACACTTAAGTGACTGCATAAATTCTGCTGTACCTGGCTGGATCAAAACCAGGTCTTCCCATAAAAACATGCTGCCATGGTGGACTTTACCAGATTGTATAACAAGAAGAAGAAACCGTTGTCCAAAAGAAAGAGGGATATTACTCTACAGAGGAAGAGTTCCCTCCTAAGCTCAAACAAGAAAATCAGAAATCTTGTAAAGTCTCTTAAAGCAAATTACAAAACTAAAATCACATCCCTAGCCAAGGATATAAGGCATTATTTAACTACATACAAAGTCTAAAATGGAATGCCCAGCTATGTGCCAAACTGGTTATAGATAGGATCACTCATACTACACTGGAAAATATCACCAACCTGCTAGCTGACAGATTCAGCACAATCTTCACCTCCCAATCTCCACCTACCATATCCCAAAGTATACCTGACACCAGTCTTCTGCCTAGTATCTCTTGAGAGCAGGTCATCTCTGTGCTCACCAAGGCTAAAAACATGGCCTCAATGGGACTTGATAATATTCCAGGCTGTTTACTAAACAATCTAAAACAAGATCTAGCCAACCCACTTGGTGTTCTCCTTAATCATAGCTTGAGAACTGGCTATGTTCCTGCAGAATGGAGAACAGCAACAATAATTCCCCTGCACAAAGGGGGGGCATCAATTGATCCTGGAACTACAGACCCATAAGTCTAACCAGCATCATCTACAAAGCAATGGAAAGAATTAGCATGGACCTTATCAATAAGGACATAGACAACCTGCAAATGCTGGACCCAATGCAGGTTGACTTCATTAATGGTAGATCATGCTTATCAAACCTGACAGACTTCTTTTAGAATGTCACCCAAGCCATGGACGAAGGTAAGACAGTGCACATTGTTAAATTTATACTACACTATTCAGGTAGTCTGTACCTTTACTCAATGAATACACTGAGACAGTTCTGCTGTTATGACATTCATTTACTGCACACAAAGTTTACATCTAGCTTAACAATGAAAGGTATATGCATCAAAACCGTACTTCAGATTACAGTTTTAGATCTGCAAAAATAGAATAATCAAAGTCCCTCATACAAAAGAAAAAGTCCTGATCTTTATAGTGTTTTTTCTGCCCACATCAGCAGTTTTGAGAATTTGCCAGAATAATAAGTCTTTCCTTTCAAGCTGGTCTGCTGACAGTTTGTTTTCCATATTTTAAACATTCTGTTTCTGAAGAATAACTCCTTTTGTCCTTGGTCTATCTTTGTGTATCATGTTGATGAGACACAGCTGCACACAAGAGTTTGTGTTGATCTGCTTGTAGATAATAATTTTACAAAGCTGCATAGTTTATAAGAGATAAAATATTTTACCTCTGATTCTTATTAACAATGAATGCCAAGCTATATAGTTTTGCCAAGTTAGGTAACTGAGTTCTAGCTGAGTGCACTCTACACACTGAAATGCAGAACATTTATTTCACATTTTCAGAAAAATCCACAGAAATCTCTTTTAACCTGTTATTTACTCTCACAATTCCAACTTTGTATTTAAAAAGTGGAAAATGACTGTTCATTTTCAATTTTTTCTTTAATGATACACATTGAAACTTTCCCAGTTTATTCAGGTTAACCATCATGATTTGCCAAACTCTATAATTTTCTCACAAATGACAACTTAGGTAGCAATTCCAGATAGTTAGTATGCCTATAATGCCAACCACTACAAATACAGGATGGATCAACCAATTTAACAGAATTTTCCTGATTTTGACCAACCAGTAAAAATATCCCACCAGATGTGAGCAGTGTCTTTTTTTTTGGTCTTTTCAGGCAAACTAAGTAGTTTATCTTTTAAAATAATGCTTAATGCCTCATAATACAGAATACTTGTATTTCTTTTTTCCAAATACTCTCTGAGAATTTTAGTATTGTTTATTATGTGTTTTAAATTATCCAAAGATACAGATATATTGGGAAGCTATATTAAGGCATAATTCAAGTTCTTGAAAATATTTACTTCTATGGGTTCAGTAAACACATAGCTCTTATTATTCCATTTAAGGAAATCAACATGTGATAAACATCCTACAAAAGGTCATTTTAAATTATGAACTATGTCTTGATCTGTAACCAGACAAATATACTGAGGAGCCACTTCTATAAACATTTGAAAAGAAGAAGACATAATAGCCCATTTATACAAATTAACAGAATGCTGCAGTAAGCATGGTTCATAGACAGGCGAACACTGTCCACAAATAAGTCAATTTTGAGACTGCGTACAATAATCAGTTTTATGTGTTTTTCCTCTCATATCTATATAATTACCTTCAAATTGTGGTAACCAATACTCATACCCTTCTGGTATGAGAAATATCATAGGTAACACCGTAAATTGATACATAATAGTGGTATCAGTAACATTATAATGCATAAACTTTCCTATACAATATTGTGGAGTACAGTATGTTGCTTCAGTAAATAACCTAATCCAATCGCTGTCAGGTATCCATTGTTAAACAATTGTCACCAAACATTTTCATTTTGTAACATAAGTTCAGTTTGTACTCGATTTTTCTGAATTTCCACATACAAAGATTGTACAGTGCATTTTGTCCAATTTACAAAAATTGTCATGTTACCATCAAATTTCAATTTCTGTAGCTGCAGAGCATCATAATTGTCTAAAAATTGCTGCTGATAATTTATATTGTCCAGGTGTGTCTTCCATATTTCTGGATTCCAAGATGCTTGCAAATACACAATCTGAGAGATATCTTCTCCCACTACTTTTAATCGATTAGTCAGAATTTCAATGTCAGTTGCATTAATAGCTCCCATGCCTGTACCTAGGCTTCCTAGCAGAGTATCAAAACATGCCCTTTTATATCGGCACCTGCCTGTGTCTGGGAATGTGATGTTCAAATGTACTACAACCTTTTGATACTGTTTGCCTATCTTTTTACAGGTAGAAGGGATTTTAACCAAATGATCTGTATAAACAGAGGTAGGTTTACCTGTTAATATTGATAGAACATATGCTCAATGTATGCTGCCTGTAATGACTGTGGTATTAGTACAAATTACAGAAACTCCAGTAGTAAAATTTAGTTGTACCTTTGTATTACTGGGAGAAATACTAGTTCCCTGTATAGTAAGATTACCACACTTCTTCACATAGGTGAAGATTATCCATTGTATTGATGGTAGATATTTCTTTGAATGTTCTCCTTTTCCCAAATAAAATATAGCAAATTGACAACATTTAATAGAAACTTTTGAATCAAATTTAAGGGTTACCTTAGGACTATTTGGTCAACTGTAATAATGACCCATAACCGCGGACCAAAAGGTAATGTTACTGGGAACTATTATATGCCCAAAGGTGCAATTAACATTAGATGGACAAGTGAAGTTGTCCTGCTGTCTTTGCCCACAAAAAGACTTATCTTATTGCATTCATGCCAACCTAGTTTTAGAGTATTATTGTCATTGTTTATCTTTCAAACTTGCATTTCTCCTGTTTGACACCCTACCCCAAAGGCTCCAATGAGTACAGTTAGTACAATAACAAACAGAATCTTCATTATGTACAATAATATAACCTTTTCATGTTGTTGTGACTTTCGGCTTTTCCCGGTTAGTGGTCGCCACAGCGGAACTCCGGTCCGCTAATGATTGGCAGTTGATTTTTACGTACCAAGTTGCCAGCCCTGACACACAATCTTCAACGAAGATACACCAAAAAGCACTAAACAAATGACAAACCAGGTAAACCAAATGAATGAGCTGTAGAAAGCACAAATCAAAGGCTGACAATAAAAATGTAAATTTAATAAAGTAAGCGCACGCTTTCGGAGAACTCAATGGCGCTCCTTCCTCAGACAAAAAAGGTTTTACATCTCTGAATAACAACCACATTTTTATACAATCAATTATGCTAATTAAGTGTGTTCAAACTAACAAATCACATAGACCCATAAGGGGGTGTGTTCCCATTACTAGCACCAGCAAACAAAGAACTTTCATCCTAAAAGGTGCAAGTATAATAAACTAAAGTCCTACTGCACCATAAATAAAACCAACACAAAAAAGATTATTATAATCTTAACTGATCATCAATCTAATTAACTTCTCATTAAACCTGTAGACTTAAAACCATAAAAACAATAAAAACGATAAAAACATATGTTCAACCTACCCATGTTATCTTTTTAAGGACAAAGTCTTTAAGATACAACTAATAGACACATGGTCATTCAGACCTGGGTACACATAGGCGGCTGTGCGAATCTGCCAGAAAAGTTCACAGATTTCCAAAAGATTTTGCCAAGGACCACCTCTAATGTCACAATCAACTTTATTACAACTGTAAACTTGAAAAAGATTATCAGGGCAATAACCAATATGTCTAGCAAGGGCGTTGTTATGGTCGCCTCTAGCTATGGCATATATTTGCTCATAGATGCACTGCTTGATTTTCCTTTCAGTTTTACCGATATAAAATGCATTGCATCTTTGACAGCTAGCCACATAAACAACACCCCTGGTCTCACAATTAAATTTGCCATTAATTTTATAGACCTGGTCTCTCAGCCTAATCTTAGCATCTATGCACACATGTTTGCACTGCTTGCATGAACCACACTTTGTCATGCCTACCTTGTGAACTCTCATAATTTTTGGTTTAACCTCTAACAATGATTTCAAATTTTGCCCTCTCCTAAAGGTAACTTTAGGGCTGTCACCAAACTTGTTAAGTAAATAAGGATCTTCAATAAGCAAGGACCAATTCTTGTTTAGCACTTTGGAAATAGCCAAATGGTCTAACCTAAAGGTACACAAAATTTTTTTTTTTTTATTTTATTTAACATTTGTTGACCGGGAATGTCCGACTAGGTTCCACAGATCCTGTTTTCAGCGGAGGCCCGGGGAGAAATTCTCCAAATGCATGTCTTTGGAATGTGGGAGGAAACCGGAGTACCCGGAGGAAACCCACGCGAACACAGGGAGAACATGCAAACTCCACACAGAAGGCACCCCAGCCGAGAATCGAACCGGAGAACCTCTTGCTGTGAGGCGACAACGTTAACCGCTGCACCACTATGCCGCCCATCTATCTAGTAGCAAAAGGGGCTGTTTGGTTCTTAAGTGAAACATTGTTCTCTATGTTGTCACCATGTGAGGCATGTCTAACCATAGACAAAATTGGTTTATAAAAACCTAAACTCCTTTTATTGATGACTTCTGATTTTATGTCAAGAACAAGGCCTGAAGGATACCCACTATTAATAAACATGCCAGTTAAATGCTCACATTCAACTAAGAAATCTTCATGATCTGAAACCATCCTAGCGGCCCTGACCATCTGCCCTTTTACGACCGCTCTTTTCTGATGTTTGGGATGGCTACTAGTATAGTAAAGGAACGCATTAGAATAAGTGGGTTTCCTGTAAATCTCACTCCTAAGGCTTTGATTTACATAATCCTTGATCAACAAAATGTCTAGGAAACTAATACGATGTTCCTGTAGATTGTAAGTAAATTCTAAAAAAACTGGTCATGTTAGACATCCTTTCTATAAAGGCAGGAACCAATGAGGGATCCGCCTTCCACAATATGAACATGTCATCCTGGTACCTAGTGTACCAGGTGACACAATCATTGAATACAATGTCAGAAAAAAGGAATGTCTTTTCCCAGTATGCCAACACACAGTTGGCAAAACTGCCCCCACATGGTGAACCCATTGCTACACCAGAACACTGGAGGTAAATATTACCTTCAAACAGCATAAAGTTAGAACTCAAAACAATTTCTAGTAGAGTTTCAACCAAGTAAACATTGTCGTCACTGACCTTTTTATTCCTAAGAAATTCACTTACCCACTGTGTGCCAAGCTGTTGAGGAATAACGGTGTACAGGTCTTTAATGTCAATAGTTAGAAACCACCACACGCTACTAAAAGGGATAGTCCCTATGTCATGCAAATCACATAGACCCATAAGGGTCTTTGTTTGCTGGTGCTAATAATGGGAACACACCCCCTTATGGGACTATGTGATTTGTTAGTTTGAACACACTTAATTAGCATAATTGATTGTATAAAAATGTGGTTGTTATTCAGAGATGCAAAACCTTTTTTCTCTGAGGAAGGAGCGCCATTGAGTTCTCTGAAAGCGTGTGCTTACTTTATTAAATTTACATTTTTATTGTCAGCCTTGGATTTGTGCTTTCTACAGCTCATTCGTTTGGTTTACCTGGTTCAACGAAGGTACGCCCATTCACGTATGTCTCCACGCAGAAGACACTCTAACTGAGAGTTGAACCGGATAGCGTCTTACTGTGAGGCGACAACACTACCGCAGCACCACCACCGCTCTAATATAACTGAAGCCAAGTCTGAAACAGTTGAAAAAGCATCTATCAAAACAACTTTTCAGATTAATACCACTTACATGGAAATATAACCTTTCCATAAGTGGTATTAATCTGAAAAGTTGTTTTGATAGATTCTTTTTCAACTGTTTCAGACTTGGCTTTTGCAGTGAGTCTACAGAAAAAATCCCACAAAACATGAAGTCACTTAATGACTTTCAACGGACCTCTGTGAACAAGAATTATTTTGCTCTTTTTCTTTCCTTTAACTTTGTACACTACAGGTCCTAACTGAGCAATTATTTCAAAAGGTCCTTGCCAATTACTATCCCATGGACTGTCCATCTGGAATGTCTTGATTAATACTTGTGTCCCAGAGGGAAGGTTTTCTTCTGGCATAACAGGATCCTTTGACCGTAGTTTGAATGCTTGCATTTCTGATAGGCTTTGACACAATTCAGAAATATCTTTTAACCATTGTTGATGCTGTGGAATTACTAATAATGGTCTGTTTGTACTAACAGTAGGATCGAATGGCAGTTGTACAGACATTTTCTTACCTGTCATGATTTCAAAATGTGAGATCCCTGTTTTACTGTGTGGAGTTGCTCTGTCACCCAGCAAGATTTCAGGTAAATGTTTTACCCAATTTACGCCCTTTTCCAAGCAGGCATTCTTAAGGTGCTCATTAAAAGTCCTGTTCATTCTTTCAACTATCCCATTAGACTGGGGATGGTAAGGAACATGAAATCATTGCTGGCTACCAAGCAAATCACACAAAGCTTTCATCAGTTTACTGACAAATTGTGGCCCATTATCAGATTTGATAACTCGTGGCCATCCCCAATGACAAAAAATGTTTTTTCGTAAGGCTTCTGCTGTAGCCTTAGCCGTCATTGTTTTTGTAGGAATTGCTTCTACCCATTTTGAAAAAACATCAACTACTACTAGAAGATATCTGTACCCACCTCTAACTTGGGGTAATGGACCTGCAAAGTCAATTTGGATGGCATACCAAGGTCCATCCGCTGGAGTTATCCTTAGTAACTGTGGCTTTTTCAATTGAGCATTAACCTGCAAACATATTAAGCATTCAGCATGCACTAAGTCACAGATTTTCTTTAACTGTATGTGCCAGTACTTGTTCTTTACAATGGGCCATAACTTTTGTGTACTCAAATGTCCCAATACCTGATGATTAAATTTCACTAACTGTCGTGCCTGTTGTTATGCTATATAAGGAAGACTAGAACCTTCTTCAAAACATTTAGCATAATATTGCCCTGGACTTTCTCCTACAAGACATTTTTCTAACTCTTCATGCAGTCCAAACTTAGTTTGGCTCTGCAGCAAATCGTTGCAAATTCTGAACTGAAAATGTCTGCATGGCATGTCCTGCAGTGGTTGTATCTGGTAAACTTGAAAGGTGTTCTGTAGGATACAATTGCATTCCTTCCTTTGCTGCCTTTTTTGCCATCTGATCAACATAGTTATTTAACTGAAACATTTCATCTGTAGCTTTCTGATGAGCTTTTACCTTTAAGATACTGTAGCAACCCACAAAGGGCTGACAACCAACCAAATTCCAAATAGTCTGTAACACAGAATCATGCTTGAGTAGTTTACCCATGTTATCAACAAACCCTCTCCTTGCCCATGTAGACATATGCAGCAGCAGAGAATTAACCATGTATGTACTGTCTGAAAAAATACTGACAGGTGGAAAATGCTGTAACACATAAAGAACTGCTTCTAGTTCAGCTCGCTGAGCTGACATATGTCCCGGTAACTGAATCAGAGTTGGCTGTCCCATAGAAGGGTTTTCTGGTACTACTGCAAATCCAGTCCGATATTGTCCATTGTCCCAAAATCAAGCATGGTCAGCAATGATGGATGGCCTGTCTTCCTGAAAATCAGGAGACAGAATGGACTTTTCTGGATTTGAAATGTACCTAATGCATTTGTGTCATTTTCCTTCATATCCCATGAAGTTAGATAAGTAATACTTATCTCCTGCTTTTATTGTAACTTGCTTGACACTAAATAATGCCAACCATTTTGCAAACATTGCTTGACTGACATCATCAATCAGTTTATTTACTGAGTCTCATTTACCAAAGCCTGTATGGCATAATGCGGTGTCTGTACTATAATGTCTTTAGAAAACACTGTTAGGTATTCAGTTTGTTTTAAACCCCAATAAATGGCCAAAGGGTGCTGAATACATGGGTGATATCCCCTCTCAACATGTGGCATCTTCCTACTGAAAAATGTAATGGGGCATAAAGTATTTTCCATTCTAGAATCAGAGCTCTGAGGCCACTCCTGTAAAAGCATAACAGAGAGTGTGTTGGGTCCAGCTGCTGCCTGTAACACAAAGGGATGTGTTAGACTTGGAGCTACTAATTCTGTAGCCTTGGCTAATGCTGCCTTTAAATCACAAAAAGCCGTATTTTTCTTTGGTCCCCACTCCAAAAAGGTAATTCTTTCTGGCTAGAAAGCATGTCATACAGAAGAGCTGCCATGCTGGCATAATCCTCTATAAATTCCCAATTATAATTCATGATACCCAGAAATTTGTGCAAATCCGGAATGGTAACCAGTTTATTCATTTGCAAGATTTCCTGCACCCTCTGCAAACAAGGAGTATGCCCAGAAGGACATAAAATAGTACCTATAAATTTTACTTCAGATGACATGAATTGTACGTTTCCACTTTTAACCTTAAACCCTGCCTCCTGCAGTGCTTGAAAGACCTGTGTTACTTTAGTTAAATACTGTTCTTTTGTTTCAGACTGTATTAGTATGTCATCAATGTAATGCAAAACAGAATCATCAGATTCTGAACCTGTCATTTGAAACTGATTTAAAGGTGTTGGTGTGAGACATTGCCCCTAGTGTATGCTAACAATACTGCTGTCATTCTTAGGTGTTTAGTTTGTATTGGATACTGCTTTTGCTGAATATAAGCCATAAAATGTTGTGGAATAAAATTCTAGAAACAACGTTCAAGTGTATCATTCCATACAGTGCTTATAGTTTTAAGACCCCAAGCTTCAAATGTAATCACGTTATTAAAAATACCCATCTGTTCTTCCCACTTAGGGAGAGTTTCTAACATCCAAGACTGATGATAAACTTCAGCAGAAAAGCCTGCTGAGGCTATGATAGGATTTGTAACAGTAGATTCTAATTCTTTAGATTGATATTCCTTTAACAGGGCTTGTCATTTTAAAAGGTCTTGATTAGCTAAGTCTGTTGCTCTAGCAGCTTCAGATTCCTGTGTCTCCAACTGAGCTCGTAATGTGTTTATTTTCTTCCTAGCAAAAGTTACGTCATGCTGTGTGTCAGCCAAATGCTTGTCAAATTTTTCTTCCAAATGGACAATTTTACTCATTAACCCTTTTATCATACCAATAGCTTTACTGCCCTGTTCAATAATAGTTTGTGTAAAGGTCGCAATTTCAGTCTGTGAGACTTTAAAAACTGAGAAAATTCTTTTGTACATTCAGCGGTGTCAGCATGCAGTTTACCAGACACATTCCATTTATCACAGTAAGTATGAAAAGGACCCATGAGGTCAAGATCCTGCTGGTTGCTAACTTTAGCAATCCAGTCTTTAAACTCCTGCAAATCAGACTGCAAAGCACAAACTTTGACATCTGCATCACCCTCTAAGAAATCTTTTGCAACAGGATATATATAGAAACAGGAACCATTGTCTGTGCTTCAGGCATTACTTTATCCTGATTGTGTTCCAGCTTTTGTACAATATGTTTATGACAAGGCATGCAAAAAGCAACATTTAAATCATTGCAAATAGCACATTTTTGTACATTCTATGGCACTTTTGCCTTATGTACATACCAATCAAAGGAAGAGATCCATTTACATAATGCTGGATTGTCAGTTTTCCCTAGTAAAGACTTACAGGTGCTAACATGCTGATCATACCATGTATTTAAATAATTCCACACATTTATATATGGTTCAGACACATCAAAAGTAAAAGACTGAGTGCACTTCTTGGCATTTTTATGAATTGCATTCATTGTTAAAAGAAAAACAGTAGAAAATATTTACCACAAATGTTCAGGACAAGGTGGCCAATCTTGACACGAAGATCAGGTGTGTGAAAATTCTCTACTGTCTTTCACTAGATGCTGATGATATGAAAATTTTGGCAGTAGTATTTTCTTACCTCGTGAGTCACCAACTGTCTGAAGAAAAATTTCTGTAATGCCCTGTACTGCTCTGCAGTGTTTGTCCTCCAGTCAATGGGCAACGTTTAGAAAGAGAAGAATTGATTCTAAGAAGGTCTGTACTGGAATGTCACACTGTGAGAGGCACCTCTTCAGTTCACCCCCCGGTTGTTTGGACTGGACTGGTCTTGCCACTGTTAAAGTTATACTACACTATTCATGTAGTCTGTACCTTTACTCACTGAATACACTGAGACAGTTCTGCTGTTACGACATTCATTTACTGCACATGAGGTTTACATATAGCTTAACAATGAAAGATATGCACATCAAAAGCTTACAGTTTTACTTCTGCAAGAATAGAATAATCAAAGTCTCTCATACAAAAGAAAAAGTCCCAGTCTTTATATTGTCTTTTTTGCCTGCATCAGCAGTTTTGAGGATTTGCCAGAATAATTAGTCTTTCCTTTCAAGCTGATCTGCTGACAGTTTGTTTTCCATATTTTAAACATTCTGTTCCTGAAGAATAACTCCTTTCATCCTTGGTCTATCTTTGTGTATCATGTTGACAAGGCACAGCTGCATACAAGAGTTTATCTTCACCTGCTTGTAGATAATTTTACAAAGCTGCATAGTTTATAAGTGATAAAATATTCTACTTCTGATTCTTATTAATAATGAATACCAAGCTATATAGTTTTACAAAGTTAGGTAACTGAGTTCTAGCTGAGTGCAATCTACACACTGAAATGCAGAACATTTATTTCACATTTTCAGAAAACTCCACATAAATCCATTTTAAACTGTTCTTTACTCTCACACACATAGTCTATCTCAACCTTGCCAAGACTTTTGACACAATCCCCCACAGTGGCATCACTGATAAACTCTCCCAGCTAGGGATTAACCCATACATACTAGATGGGTAGCCAATTGGTTCACCGGCAAAACACACTCTATCAAAACTGGTGACTCCACCTCCACCAGTACACATGTCACCAGTGGAGTACCACAGGAGTCTGTGCTGGGCAATGCTAAAAAAATAATTCTAAACAATGTTATTGTGGCATGTTTTACACTTGATTTAATGTTATTCCTGCGTGTTAAATATTGCCAGCTAATTTAGTTTGAGAAGACGTTTTCTCCTTGTGAGTAGCTTCATATCTTGAACTATATTTGGTATTGAAGTTGCTAGTGTTGTTGCTTTAAATATATTGGAAGATTAGTTATTTTTAATATATCTGATAGATTATAGTTTTTTACACTAATCATAACCATTGTTTACAACAATTTTTTTTAGCGTTGCGCTTTATCGCAGAAGCTATTGTTTTATGTTTATTAGGGTTTTGATTTCACTAAGATAGCATATAACCTGTTTTGAAGGTTTTATTTTTGTAATTTTTTATGCTTTTTGTATTAGGGAGCTGGGCTTTCAACAATTAACAATTATTATCCAAGGGACCGAGTGATTGGTCATTTGTACTGGTTAACAATTTACTATTGGTAGTTTTTATTTGGAAGACCAATAATGAGCTTCCTTTGGAAGATCTAATCTACATATGTCACGACAACTGAATACATTACTGCTGCTGTCTTAACTCCACCTTATACGAGTCATTGGTATATTGTTTTTACTTGGAAGACCAATAACGAGCTTCCTTTGGAAGATCTAATTCACATATGCCATTACAACTGCATACATTATTATTGCTGTTTTAACTCCACCATGTATGAGTCATTGGTACACTGTTTTTAATGAAATTTATGATTGGATATTCCAGTAATAAATATTTAAGTTAGTAGGAAATGTTTTTTATTGGTTAGATTGTTTTAGAAATGAATATGATTGTATGTTTTTCATTTTTAAGTGGTTTTAGATGAACGTATATTCATGATATGATGAAGGCTAATACAGCCAAAATCGCTCATTTTTCCATTTTTTCTGTGTTTCCATATATTAAAGGTGACTTTTAATGTAAGTGTTCTCCTCACTGAAGTTTTTGTAGTTAATAGTCAAGCCGTGGTGTCTTGCCAAAGATTTTGCTTTGCTTTGTCAAATTAGAATATTGGATAAATAAAAAATTGTAAACATCCCTAATATTAAATAAAATGAAATATCAATCGCACCAAGGAATTAAATATGCATCTTTCTGAAAAAAAAAAGATGGTTGATGGACACCATGTCGTTAATGCCCTGGGAGATAGTGGTATTCAGGAATACCTGCCAATATAATTAATGTTTTTCAACGTAAACCTCCCAATTACCCCCCCCCACAAAACAATGGAACTTTCTCCAAAACAAAGAAGATGCATTTCTTAAAATTTTGACAAGCATTAGAATGTTTGTATAGTGCATTACTGTTGCCCATTTTATTAACTGCATATGTTCATAGGTTCATAGATAGGTACTAGGCTATCTGCCTGAGGGCATTTATAAGCCTAGCCAGAGTGTGTCAACTTTTGCCTCCCCATTCTGTCAAGCAGAGCCAATGAAGTGATCCCAGGGGTGTATTTTCTGTTAACCATCCACTCGTCAAGGGTTCTCTTGAAGAGTGTTAGTGAGGGGCTCTGCCTAATGTAGTTTGGAATTTTGTTCCAAAGCATGGGGAGTCTCTGTGACAGGAATTTATCCCTCCAGCATGTTCTATTTATTGTTGTGGTGAGGTTTAGCTCACTAGAGCGCATGGCTCACAGTGACTTGGATTTCTTTAGGTGGAGCATGTCCATCAATTCTGAGTCGGACATGGCTTTGTAAGTCAGGCAGAGATCACCTCTGAGTAAGCGATTTGCCACTGAGTACAGTCAGAGTTTTTTCAGTCGGGCTGCATAGTACATATGTTTGAGGCTAGTAATCCTCTTGGTGAGGTACTTTTGTGGTCTCTCCAGCTGTTGGAAATGTCTTGTGAGGTACATCCCAAATTGTACTCGATGATGGGTCTGATGAATGACGAGTAGAGGGGCACTATAACCTCTTTATTTCTAGATGCAAACCCTTTAGTAATTAGATGGGCCACATAGAAGGATTTCCTAACTACTTTGGCAATATGATTGTCAAAAGAGATATTACTATCTACCTGGGTCCCCATATCTATTATTACCTCTTCTGTATTAAGGGGACTGCCACCTATGTAGTAATTCGTGGGTGTTTTGTTTTTCCCAAACTATGATGACTATGCATTTTTTGGCATTTAGCTTGAGGCCATGACTTTGACACCAGGTGTCCATCTCAGTAAGACCCTTTTGAAGGATGTCCGTGTCAGCCGGAGAGTCAATTATGACTCCCAGTTTGCAGTCATTGGTGAACTTGGTTAGCCATAATCCTCCTGTGTTTGTCTGTACTTCTGAGAAGTATATACCAAACAGTAGAGGTCCCAGGACCGAACCTTATGGGCACTACTTGTGATTGGTTTAGAGTAGGACTTGGAGCCTGCTATTCTTACCGTGTGAGTTCTGTCTGTAAGCCAGTTGGCAACTCATCTCATGACATAGGGGTTTATGTTCAGGCTGGTGAGTTTTTCTGTAATACCCAAGTGGGGAATGGTGTTGAAAGCATTGGCGAGGTCAAGATAGGCTGTGTGAACAACCTTTCCCTTGTCTATGGCCTTGGTGACTGTCTCAAAGAAGTCAATCAGGTTTAGTAGACATGATCTGCCCTTAACAAAGCTGAACTGGGTCGGGTCAAGTGTTTGGAGGTTCCCAATGTCTTTGTTAATGAGTTCCATGATGATGTGCTCCATAGCCTTGTAAACCAGGCTAGTCAGGCTTATGGGGTGATAGTTACCAGGGCCAGTTGTGGCCCCTCCTTTTTGGAATGGAATAACCATTGCTGTGCCCCATTCTATGGGCACATAGACTGTGGAGAGGCTAAGGTTGAACTGCGTATTTAGGTGGGGGGTTAGTTTGCTCTGTAGTTCATGCAAGATGCAGCCTGGGGCACCATCTGGTCCCATTGACGCTGTGTTTTTGGCTTTTGAAAGGGCTATTTTTACCTGTGCATCTGTGATTTCTGGGGCACTACACTTTTCCAGTATTGTTGTGGACCCTTTTTGGGGTGAGAGGGTGGGGAAGTTTGCACTGAATCTATCTGCCAGGATGTTGGCAATATTAGTAGGTTCAGTATATTTTGTGTTATTTTGCACTAGTTCAGTGCATATCTGCAAGTTGCCACTTAGATTCTTAACATAGCTAAAGAAGGCTTTGTGGTTATCTTTTGAATCCTTGGCTATTTTTCTTTTGAAGTTAGCCTTGGATGATTTTATGAGGGACCTTAGTTTCTTACTGATACTGATCAGGCATGTCTTTCCTTCTTGGTATTTACTTTTTTTCTGAACTAGTTTCCTCCTTCTATTGTATAGCCTATTTATAGCAGGGGTCCACCAGACTGGTTTCCCTCTCTTAGAGGAGTGAGTCTTGGTTTTTCTAGGGATGGCATGATCCATGCATCCTTGCAGGTGCTCATAGAGTGCATTTGTAAAGGTTTCTGCATCTTGGGCAATGTTATCCTTTAGCCTGGGGGCTGTGAAACTTACCACCTTACTCTTAAGTAAGGTGAAGTTTGCTTTAGAAAATATTTTTACTGTGGTTTCCTTAGTTGGGGGTGGTGGTGGAGTGTGGGCATCCAGAGTGGTTAGTTTATGGTCGGATCTAACCAGTGACAGGGTTGACCTCCGGTGTGGAACACCTGTCGCCCATGTTTGTGATGACGAGGTCCAATATGTTATCACCTCTGGTAGGGGAGTTTACCAGCTGATCCAGGGTGTTTAAGTTGATGAATTCCAGGAAGCGCTGGGCCTGGGAGTTTGTACTCAAGTAGTTTTCCCAGTTAATGGTAGGGTAATTGAAATCACCCAATATCAGGATGTTCAGTAGGACCTTCATATTTTCCAGTGTCTTCAGAAAGGTGGAGTGGTGGTCCTGGGTCATGGAGGGTGATCTGTAGCAGGCCACAATTTGCATTGTAGATTCGCCTGATGTTAGTTGCACATGGATGATTTCAGAGGTATCATGCTGCGTCACTAACCTGGAGGTGTAGGCATCCTTGATGAATATGGATTCACCCCCTCCTTTTGTGTTTCGGTCCATGTTCTGTGGCTGAAACTTGTGGTACGAGTTGTAGCCCGGTAATGCTGGGGTGATCTCTGGAGCCTTGAACCAGGTTTCAGCTACTGCACAGATGTCGACATTCTCCATACTGAGGAATGCTTCAAGTGTGTGCGTTTTGAGATTTAAACTCCTGGAGTTTAGTATCATAACCCTAAGTTTTTTGTTAATTGTGCTGTTTACAGAGGTGGGTTTGACTTTTGAGGCTTGCCTAAGAAAGACACTATGGGGGCAGCAAGAGCCTTGGCGAGTATTCGAAAGCCTAGGGGTGACAAGTGCAAGCCATCTCTTGCGAAGCAATGCGGCTTGTCGAGCATGTCTTCCCAGGCTGACAGACACTGGATCCCCTTTGAATGACACCAGAAGCTTAGCAAATTGTTGAAATTGATACCTTTTTCTTTATACTGAGGTATCATTCTTGGTGAGGGCAAGATGTTACTCAGAGTCAGGGTCATACCAGCCTGGGCTACATGATTAGAGAGCTCATCTATGTCTCTTTTCATGTAGTCCAGGGAGGTACATCTCAGGTCATTCACACCAACATGAACAATGACAGAGTCATATTCGTACTTGCTATGGAGTGACCTGAGTGCTTGTGTTATCTGGCTGATTCTGGCTCCTGACAGACAGCTAACAGTAACCTTCTGCTTGTCCAGCCTAGTGAGCAGGATATCAGTGTGCCTGACTATAGAGTCACCTATTACTAGTGTGTTAGGTATGTTATTTTGCCTTAAGGGCTGTGATTGTGCATCACTGTGATTTTGTGTTTTATGTGTTGTCTGGTTTGTGACGGGATGTGCAAGTTGCTTGGGTGTCTGCTTTGGAGGTCTCTGATGCTTTTGCAGGATTTTATTTAGAGCCTCCGCGTATGATTTTGTATATTTATGTGCATTTTTTGCCAGTGCTGGTTTAGTAGGTCTATGTGTGGCTGGAGGTGTGGTGCAAGTGTTAACCTTCTCCTCTTGACTGTCTTTTACAATCTTGGGTGAAGACAGCTTAGCCTCTAGTTTGGCTGTATAACTGCATCTCTCACATATGTTAGTGTTTTGTGGTAGGAGGAGAGGGTTGTCTGTGTACATGAGGCAGTTGGAACATTGTCTCAGGATACCCAGACTCACCAGCTGGACTGGAGAGTACACTTGAAATTGCCCTTTGGTCATGCCTGAATAGGGTGAGCTGCTTAGTCACTTGGTTGGTGAGGGGTGAATAAAGAGCCTTGCCCAGCTGGGCAATCAAGTGGCAGGGTATATTAGTGCTTGCTATTAGGTCTGAGCAAGTGCTGGGTAGGATGATTTTTGAGTGCTTAGGTTGAGAGTTAGACTAGTTTCAAGGGAAAAACTGAAGAGGAGACTTAGTGGAGCCAGGAATAATTTAACCCTAGCTAACCGGCACTGCCCGGCGCACGCGCACAACCTTGCAAATGCAGTCTTTATAACAGGGAAATGAAAGAGATAGAAATTAGCCCAAAATGACCAATAAACTACTAACTTCTGGGCTGGAACCACTCATCCAGGGACAGATAGGCTGCTCAAAGCTCCCCTCCCTCACAGGTGAACAGAGAAACTTCCTTCTATCCAAGTAAGATATGGGCAACTCAAAAACTTGTAACACAGCCCTAAATTCAGCACTAGCCTGAAAACTGGACTATACTAGCTTAGAAAGGTGGGAAACAAGGAATTTTTTTGTCTTTTTATTTTTATTTTTTTAAAAGATAAGGCAAAACAGTAAAAATACATTTAAAACAGCTTTAAACGACTACAAACGATCAGAAAAGGCTATCGCACTTTAGTGTGTACCCTACAACAGTTAAATTATTTAAACAAAAAATGACTTTTTAAAGATGCAGACAGTCAAGTACAATATGTGAAAAAAGACAAGCTTTTGAATCACAATAAATGCTGGAAAATCAGCGTTTATGCAGAAAACAGTTAAGTACAGCAAGAAAGTAAAAAAACTGATACTTAATCACTCCAAAGTCTCCCTTCTAAGCTAGAAGGCTTGTATCAGTTTAAGGCTTTTTAGTGCTTCCTAGTAGGTTAGTTACAGGTGTGTTGGTAAATCCTGGCTTTTAAAGCATTTATAATCTTACCAACATAAAATGCAAGATGTAATACATTGTGCTAAATAGATGACTCCTTTGATGTTGCAGTTGAATTTGTTGTTTGAATAGACAGATTTTTGAGAAATTCCCAACCACAAAGTTCACACGTTCTGCAATGTGTTAGGCACATGTACCACATTTGAACATGGCCTTTGAAGCCACATTAGAGCTAAACCTGCTTTTACTACCTTTTTCAAACAACTTTTTGAAATTAGACCCTGTTCTAAAAAACACATAGTGGGGCTGTTGCCTAAAAGTAAGTTTAGACCTTGGGGGGAATTTAATAAGGCCTACACATTTTTTTTTCTGTGTAGGCATCACACTGCACTGCTAACATGGGTGTGAACATTTTTAGATTCATTAAGAGCTGCTGAGTGGCGTGCACGGGCACGCCAATACGGAAACTTTCATGGCATGCAAATCACCTCATAAGGATGTGAATCTCATGGCAAATGAGGCAGTCAGAGTGATCCAGCAAGCAGATAAGCAGATCTACAGACCCCGTATCAGTGTCCATAGTGTACATGGAAAAATTCTGTGTACAAGACTGTAGATAGATAAAAGGCTATGTAAAACTGTAGGTAGATAGACAAAAATGACATAGCACACACAGATATGAGCAAAACTATCCTCTGCATTCTCCAAACATTACAGTAAATATACTCAAATACAATGTTTTTAATAAGTTTAGAATGTTTGTATGGCATGCAGCAGTGAGCAAACATGCCTTATTGAAAAAAAAAATGAGATAGAAATGTATTACAGGACCCTGCATGCAGTATCTACAATGGTGCATTGGTGCTGTTGCTAATGTGGAAGAGCTTGGAAGCATGTAGTATCCAGGTTGTGAGCATGGTTCCCTGTGCAAATGAGTTGGAGTTTCTGAATAGCATAATGGGGTAACTGTGTTCACATATCCCTCCATGTAGGCGGGGGACCATTTTAATGTCCACAGAGGAGGTAGCTGACATCAGGAGAGGGTGTGTCCAATAAATTCTAAGCTGATTGGAGCTTAGCCAAGCCTGTTTGCCAGGTGTGGCCACCATGATGAGCGTGGAAGTTTGAGAGTGTGTGTGTACTGACGTCTAAGTTTTGTTTACATACAGGGTGCATGTTTCTGCATGTTTGTATGGCATGCCACTGTTCTGAGCATGGAAGTTTGGGTGTGTGTGCTTAGCAGTGCTTACTTATAGGGTAAGGGTTTGCGAGGTGTGCCACAGTGTTCAGAGTATCTAAAAGGCCAATGATGTATTAATTAGAGTTGATCCTTACTTAACTTAAACTAGGGCCATTAAATGAAGTCAGTGATATGTTAGGCAGGTGCAATGCATCATAGGTAGCCAATCATGCTGATAGCACCTACAGTACAGCACTATAAAGTATACATACACCCTACAATCTGATCCCCCTACTCCGCACCATTAGAGTGCGGACTTAGGAATTTTAACTGAAAGAATGCTAGGGGCTGCTGGAGGTCTTCTACCTTTGTATGTGTTAGATGCGGAAGTCAGTGCTGCTGCAGCTGACAATAGGCCTAGGCAGAGAAGGAGAAGAGTATTCAGGCCCAGGGTAACCTTCCAGGAGCTACATGAGCTAGAGATTGCAGAGTACTACAGGGTAGACAGGGACATAAAACAAGAACTCACTGAGCTCTGTCTCCGTCAACTCAGACCCAGAGTCAACAGAGGGGAACTCATCCCATTGGAAACAAAGGTGTGTGTAGCCCTTAGTTTAACAGCCATAGGTACCATCCAAAGACCAACTGTGGACATGATGGGGGTCTCACAGGCATCATCATCCAGGGTACCCACCAGTTCTTGGATGCCATGCTACCACATGCCAGTGAGCACATATATTTTCCTCTCACCCCTGAGGCAAGGGCCAGCTATATGCAACACTTCTACTGTGCAGCACACTACCCTGAGGTACTGGGTGCCATAGATTGCACTCATGTACACATCAAGGCACCACACAGTGAGGAGGATAGAATCTATGTCAACCACAAGGGGTACCGCTCCATCAACTGCCAGGTTGTGTGCAACACCCAGGGCATTATCCTGAATGTGTGTGCTGGCAGCCCTGGCAGTTATCATGACTCCCATATCTGGCATGCATTACAGCTGTACCAGATGTTTGCTAGGGGGGACATTCCACACATCCATTTACTGGACGATGCTGCATACGCTCTGGAACCGTGGATGATGACACCCATCAGAAATGCAGACACACACACACACACACACACACACACACACACACACACACACACACACACACACACAGAAGAATGCCACAGTGAGGCACACGCACAAACTAGGAACATCATAGAGCATCTATTTGGGTTGCTGAAGTCATGGTTCTGGTGCCTCGCTATATCTGGTGGAGCCCTGCAGTACTCTCCAGCCACATGTTCACATATGCTCACAGTGTGTGCCATGCTACACAATATGATCCTGCGGAAGGAGCTGCAGCAGGATCAGCATAAGGAAGGGACCCACAGCCCCCCCCCCACCAGTGCCTAGGTTACCACAGCCACACTCACAGGAGGGCTCAGAGGAGGACCCCCCCTAATGATGTCCCTGTAGGCAGATGTAGGCATGTCCAGTATGCCCTGGCACTGGCTAAGAGGCAACGCATAGCACATTCACTGACAACCTAGGTGCCTAGGGACTGACACTTTACTCCCACTCACATACATATATTAAAATAGCTGATGCCAGGCAACCCACACAACCTGTACCTATCCATGTATTGGGTGTTTACTGCTTGCATCACACAGAGTCAGCCCTGAACTACAGTTCTGTCAACTGCTGGATTCTCAAGGTAAGTCTCTAACCTACTCACTAATTGCAAGGATTATTATAATAAGGTACTGTATGCATGGATATGCTGCTGTTATGCAAGAAAATATAGTGGGCTATTTGGTCAGAGTTAGCATCCACATGGGACAACCAATAGTATGTGCTCCTTAATTTTCACTAGGCTTCATGGTTGAAATATTCATGACATCAGGCAAGGGCATTGATATTTGGACTACTGTCTATCCAAGCTGATAATGTGCTATTGCTCCCCTGCCCCCAACACAGCGATGTACCCATATAACCACTTTAACAGAAAATCAGTTATGGTATAGCAGTGGACCAGGCAATCTCAGGGTTGTAACATAGATAGTACTCACACATTGTATGTCTCTCTTCATGCAGGATAACAATGTACATATGTATGTTGTTGATTGTGTGATGGATGACCCCTCTCTGTCTAGCGAACTGTGTGGCTCACTGGCTTAGGGAAGCTAGCATGGGTGATGGTATTGATGTTTCTAATCTGAAATTACTCACTTTTGCATGTGAGGTACTAGTATGTTGGTGTTTTCACAGAATGTCATACCTCCCAACCTCTTAGTGCAAGAAATCTGGACAAAGACAGAGAGATTGGGGGACAAAGGCTCAAACATAGGGACAGAGTTTAAATATTGGTCATATAAACGTTGCTGGAAGTAAAGGTGTTGCAGTAGTACATATATTCCTATGGATATAAAATCTGACATAAAATTGTTTGTCTATAGTTAGTAGAGTGTATTGATGTCAACATTCAATAAAGCACCAGAAGACCACAAATGTGTGAGTAACAGACCAGACATATGAGGCAAAATTTTGGACAGTCTGTGAAAATCAGGACAATTAAGATGTATGCAGACTGTCAGTCTGCTGTTGGTGTAGCATTACCAACCCCAGTCACATATTTAGTACAGTAGACAGCTGGGGAATGCTCTGGGTATTTTGAGTGAAGTGTAGTACTGCAGAAACAGGGGCGGATGTTAATGTCTATAACCATGTAAGTTGAAACCATATATCAGCATGCATATGTTGAAAATAGATCTATTAACACCTGTAACATGATGTTCTATAGCAATATAATAACAGCTATGAATGAAAAATTGTGCTGTGATGTGATTTATATAGATTTAACTTCAGCATTTGACAGGGTCATGCACAAATCACCGATCAATAAATTAGTACAACTAGATATTGATGTACTGTTGATAAGATGGATAGCTGCAAGGCTTACAAATAGGAGATGGCAAGTATCATGCACCAACTGGCAGGTGAAATCCTTGGTTACAGTCAAGGTGTCCCACGGGGCTCTGTAATAGGCCCTTACTTGTTTAGATTGTATCTTTCAGACCTTACTTTTTCATCTGAGGTGTTATACAGTCTATATGCTGACGATCTGAAATTGGTAAACTGATTACAAGTGTTACAGATAAGGAATGTCTGCAAAATAATTTGACTAAATTGACCATTTGGGCACAGGAGAATAATATGTTGATAAATACATTAAAAACTTATCATATGAGATTTGGGAGACATAAACTGAAAGGTGAATATTTAATACAGCACACAGTGATTAAAAACTGTAGACTCATTTAAGGACCTGGGAATATGGGTAGATTCAGCTATGAGTTTTTCTAATCATATCAACCAATTGGCTAATGATAGTTATAGAACTATAGGTTGTATAAAATGATTTATAAAGTCTAGGAAATCAAACATAATGAAGTCATTGTTTATTAGTTACATTAGACCCAAACTTGAGTATGGAATAACAATATGGAAACCCTACAGGTAAACAAACAAGAATAAACTGGAAAGAGTACAACGGAAATATACTAAGGGCATCCATGGATGTGAAAATCTAAGTTATTATGAAAGACTAAAATATCTGAACTTGTACAGTGTCTCATACAGATATTTAAGAGGAGAGCTTATTCAGGTATATAGGGCATTTAGGGATAGCTACCTCTGGGAATGTTTGGGGTTATCAAAACGTACTAGAAAATCGTCAGATAACCTATGTAGAAGATTCTATAGGAATGAGAAGTGTACTAATTGGTTCTCTGACAGAGTAGCTGATGCTTGGAACAGACTACCAAATTACATTAAAGCAAGAACTAGTTTAGATATTTTTAAGAACAGCCTGGACATTTATTATGGGAATGTTCTGGCATATTGGCAAGCTAGAAGGACTTTAATGCCCTTGCTTGAAACATTTGTATGTATGTATGCATGTATGTAACATACACATTCACAGACTGGAACACAGGTAGATGTGGCCTGGAGTCACATTATATGTACTGACAGTCTCACTGGGCATGCCCATATACTTAGTAAAAATGCAAAAGTCTGTTGGCCCATCATTGAAATGACCTATTATGTATAATTGTCTACACATACAGGCATATACATACACATATCTATTGTTCAGTATCTCTCTCACACATGCAGAGTATATATATCGCTATGTAGTGTCAAATAGCTATATTTAGCTATATCTAGTAAAATGATACATAGACTCCCCCATATAGCTACAGAACACAAATACATATCATACACACAGAGCTACATTTATATATACATCCCTGTTATATACAGAAATATGTGTGTGGATGTCTGCACTGTCTGACATACCTTAATAATGGTGAGTAAACTGCACTATCACATGGCCATAATGTTGCTCAAAGGATTCAACCTAAGGGCGCAACAGTACATAATCCACTTACCTACAGACCCCTATGTCTGGTGAATGCCACCACATAGAGAGACACAGGTGACCAGGTGGTGTAATGTATAATGATGTTAATGCATGTATGGACAGGACACATTGTTCATGCTTACAGTGCCGCCTATCTAACTGCAAGCAGCCACATATGGCCATACTAGTAACTGTACACACATAGGATAACATCAGTTATCTCACTGCTAGGATACAAGATGCAGACGTATATCATTCTGCAGGCTACAGATGCTGTTCAACACAAGCCTAGTTTGTGTAATGCACAAGTACTGTGCCTGCAATCAACCTGTGGCACATGCGATAAGTACTGTGATCTAGAGTGTATAAGTTTAGGTAGGTAGGGTTCTAATTTCACTGCAGCCCTCGGAGTGTTAGCTTTTCGATGATGCCCGAGTGGGGGATTGTGTCAAAGGCCGTGTGTGTGTGTGTGTGTGTGTGTGTGTGTGTGTGTGTGTGTGTGTGTGTCTATATACCTCTGCAAAACAACTGCCATGCCCTCATGGGCTATCCACCACTAATGTGTGTGCACTTTTTGCCTTCGTAGCTTGCTGCCGGCTTCCACACTGCCCTATTCTACAAGGCCTGATGATGTCAGCCACCTTAAGACTACCAGCTGACAGTGTAGTAGCAAGAGTTAAGCCATGGTGTGTGTGATAAGCAGTGCGACCTGTAGTGTATAAGCCTAGATAGGTAGGGGTTGGGTGGCTTAATGGTTAAGGTGTTTGCCTTACAAACACAAGGTGCAGGGTTCGAGTCTCACAAGGGATAATTGGCTAGGCTTAAAATGGCTCACAAGGGCAGTTAGCTTAGTACTAAACTATGAACCTATGAACTATGAACTATAATCTCACTCTGCCCAACATGGTGCATGTATGTTTGTGAATATCCATATGGCACACAACTGATAACCTTTGTAAAGTCGACATAGTTAAGGTTTTACACAATTTTATTTGTAGTGGGTGATGTGCCCCCCCAAATCACTGACCACAACAAGGCTTGCTAATATCAACAAGATAGTACTAGCAGACATGACCTTTTCCCAACTAAAAGTGAATTTCTAACTGATCTGTGCTTTAAAAAGTTTAAATTGCATTTGCCTTCTGCTTTTTACAGTTTTTGCACTTGTTTTATATCAATTTAAGTAATTTTTGTATTGTATAACTGTTGTAGGCTGCACACTAAAGTGTGCTAGCCTGTTTATAGCATTTACAGTGTTTTCTGTGTGTTTTTCTGCTGTTTCCTGAAAAAAACAAACAAAAAAAAAAAACAAATATTCTCTTTTCCCGCCTTTGCTGAACTAGATAAGTCCAGACTTGAGGTTTTGCTGAATTCCAGACTGTGGTATAGTTTCCTGTGTTGCCCATATCCTTACTTGGATAGGAGGAAGCTTCTCTGTTCACCAGTGAGAGTGGGGAGCTTTGAGCAACCTATCTGTCCCTGGAGGAGTGGTCTCAGCCCTGAAACTAGTAGCTTATTGGCCGCTCTGGGACAATTCCTATCTCTTTCAGTTTCTCTGCTTTGGAACCCGCATTTGTGCGGGTTTTCACAATTTTGCGCATAGCGCAGCATCGGGCAGCGCCGCTTAAACTGGTTTAAACTATTTCCAGCTCCACAAAGTCTGCTCTTCACTTTTTCCCTTAGAACTGTTCTAAATCTCAAAGTAAGCTCTATTTTCATTATAAAGCCCTGCAGTTGCTCGTATAAGTAATCTTATAAGTAAGCACTAATAAACTAAAGCACTACACCCTCTTATACTCCCTTTAAGTACTTGGCTCCCTATTGGTCCTTTTTGATCAGTCAGAAAGTAGTTCCTTATACTATTCTGGCATGTCCAAAAGTCAGTTTCGGGTTTACTCTCCAGTCCAGCTGGTGAATCTGTGAATCATGAGGCAATGTTACAACTGCCTTATGTACACAGACCACCCTCTCCTCCTCCCAACAAGCTCAAATATATGTGAGAGATGCAACTATATAGCCAAACTGGAGGTTGAGCTCTCTCAACCCAATACTGGCGCAGTCAGTCAGGAGGAGAAGGTAACCACACACACCACAAATCCAGTCTCACATAGACCTATCGCAACAGAAAACCAAACACATAAACACACAAAAACATACTTGGAGGCTCTAAATAAAAATCTGCCCAAGCAGCAGAGACCTCCAAAGCAGACATCCAAGCAACCACTACCCCACAACAATACCCACGTATCACATAGTTCAAAAAGTCAGTGTGCCAAACAGTCACAGCCCTTAAGGCTAAACAACACACCTAATACACTTGTAATAGATGACTCTATTGTCAGACACACTGAAGTCCCACTCACCAGGCTGAACAAGGAGAAGGTCACTGTAAGCTGCCTGTCAGGTGCCAGGATCCGCCACATAACACAAGCACTCAGGTCACTCCAAAGCAAGTTCAAATATGACTCCGTCATTGTCCATGCTGGTGTGAATTACCTGAGACGTACCTCCCAGGACTACATGAAAAGAGACAAAGAGGAGCTCTCTGATCATGTATCCCAGGCCGGAATGACCCTGACCTTGAGTAGCATCTTACCCCCACCAAGAATGATGTCACAGTATAAAGACAAAATGATCAATTTTGACAACTGGCTAAAGTATTGGTGTCATTCAAAGGGGATCCAGTGTCTGTCAGCCTGGGATGACATGCTCGACAAGCCACATTGCTTCACTAGGGACAGCTCACACCTGTCACCCCTGGGCGTTCAAATACTGGCTAAGGATCTTGCCACCCCCATGGTGCCTTTTTTAGGCAAGGCTCAAAAGACAAACCCACCTCCATAGACAACACAAAGAAAAAGAAACTAAGGGTAATGCTGCTCAATGCCAGAAGTCTAAACCTCAAGATGCATGCACTCGAGGCTATCCTCAGTATGGAGAATATCGATATCTGTACAGTAACAGAAACCTGGTTCAAGGCTCCCGAGAGCACCCCAGCACTACCAGGTTATACCTCATACCATGCTTTTTGGCCCCAAAACTCGGACCAAACTACAAAAGGAGGGGGAGTATCCATATTCATCAAAGATACCCACACCTCCAGGTTAGTGGCACTGCATGAAGCATTGGAGACCATCCATGTGCAACTAACAGTGGGCAAAACTGCCTTTCAGTTTGTAGCCTGCTACAGACCACCCTCCCAAACTCATGAACCTCACTCGGCTTTCCTGAGAACACTGGAGAATATGAAGGTCTCTCCAAACACCATTATATTGGGTGACTTCAACTACCCAAACATAGACTGGGAGCACTACTCAAGCCCCAACACCCTCACCCAATGGTTCCTAGAATTTATAAACTCAAATTCTATGGAACAACTGGTCACCACTCCCACAAGAGGGGAAAACATATTGGACCTGATCATCACCAACATGGGGACTCTATGTTCCATACCAGAGGTATACCCCTCATTGGTAAGATCTGACCATAAATTAATCTCACTGGACAACCATATCCTGACCCCACCCCCAGCCAAGGAAACCACGGTGAAGAACTTCTCAAAAGCAAACTTCACACTTCTCAAAACTGAGGTGGAATCCTTCAAAGCCCCCAGGCCAGTGGAAAATATGGCCCAAACCGCAGAATCCTTTACAAACACTTTCTATGGACTCCTACAGGAATGCATGGATCATGCTATCCCAAATAAAACCAAGACTCATTCCTCCAAAGGCAGAAGGCCTGTCTGGTGGACCCCAGCCATAAATAAGCTATACAAAAGAAGGAGGAAGCTACTACATGATAGAGCAAAATCCCAAAAAGGGAAGGCATCTCTGATCAGTACTAGCAAGAAACTACGATCCCTCATAAAATCATCCAAGGCCAGCTTCGAAAGAAAAATTGCACAAGATGCTAATGATAATCACAAGGCCTTCTTTAGTTATGTCAGGAACCTGGGTGGCAGCTCCCAGATATGCTCTGAGTTAGTTCAAAATCACAAAAAATACACTGAGCCCACAGACATTGCCAACATCCTGGCAGACAGGTTCAGTGCAAACTCCCCCTCTTCCCCCCCAAAAGAACAAATGTCTATCCCAACAGAGTGTAGCCTCCCTGACATCACAGATGCACAGGTGAGAGCTGCCCTCTCCAAAGCAAAAAACACAGCATCAATGGGACTGGACGGTGTCCCGGGCTGCGTCTTACATGAACACCAAGAAGAACTGAACCCTCACATAAAGTCACTGTTCAATCTCAGCCTTACTACAGGATATGTACCCAAGGAATGGTGTACAGCAACAGTGGTCCCACTCCACAAAGGTGGTGCCACAACAGACCCCGGAAACTATCGCCATATAAGCCTGACTAGCCTGGTCTGCAAAGCTATGGAGTGTATCATCATGAAATTCATAAACAAAGACATTGGGAACCGCCAAACACTTGATCCTACCCAATTCGGCTTTGTTAAGGGCAGATCTTGCCTCTTGAACCTGGTCAACTTCTTTGAAACAGTCACCAAGGCCATAGATGAATGGAAGGTAGTCCACATAGCCTACCTGGACCTCGCAAAAGCCTTTGACACAATACCCCACTCAGGCATCATAAATAAGCTCACCAGCTTAAATATCAACCCCTATGTCACAAGATGGGTTGCAAACTGGCTCAGGGATAGAACCCACATGGTCAGAATTGCAGGTGCCATGTCAGACTCTAAACAAGTTACAAGTGGCATCCCACAAGGCTCAGTCCTGGGACCTCTCTTGCTCGGTATATATTTCTCTGAGGTACAGGCTAACATGGGAGGACTATGGCTGACCAAGTTCACAGATGACTGCAAACTGGGTGCCATAATCGACTCGCCGACTGACAGAAGCATCCTCCAAAAGGGTCTCACAGAGATGGATAACTGGTGCCAGAGCCATGGCCTAAAGCTAAATGCCAAAAAGTGCATAGTCATCCCCTTTGGGAAAAACAAAGTGCCCACAAATTACCACATAGGTGGTAATCCATTAAGAAGTAATTAGGGATTTGGGGACCCAAGTAGATAGCAATCTCTCCTTTGACAATCACATTGCCAAAGTGGTTAGAAAGACCTTCTATATAGTCCACCTTATCACGAAAGGGTTCACATCTAGATCAAGAGAGTTCATTGTGCCCCTCTACTCATCACTCATCAGGCCCATAATTGAATACAATGCCCCATTTGGGATGTACCTTACCTGACACCTGCAGCAACTGGAAAGACCCCAAAAGTACCTCACCAAGAGGATCAAGGGACTCAAACAGATGCCCTACACAGTTAGGCTAAAGAAACTCCAGCTCTACTCAGTTGCTTACAGCCTACTCAGAGGCGATCTGTGCCTGACGTATAAAGCCATGTCCAACCCAGAATTAATGGACATGCTCCACCTCAGGAAATCCAAATCCCTTAGAGCTACACACTCCAGGGACTTAAACCTCAGCACAGAAATAAATAGTACATGCTGGAGGGACAGATTCATATCCCAGAGGCTCCCCTCACTCTGGAACAAAATCCCAATCCATGTTAGGCAGAGTCACTCAATGATCCTCTTCAAGAGAAATCTTGACGAGTGGATGGGAGATCGTAGGTTTACCCCTGGGATCTCTTCTGTGTCCCTACTAGACAGAGGCACAGTAAACTAACCTCAAAAGGGCTATCTTCTGTGACCTACTATACAGAGGCACAGTCAACTAATCTAAAAGGGTGGTGAAAGCCAAACACACTCTGGCTAGGCTTATAAATGCCCTAGGGCAGATAGCCTAGTATCAACCTATGAACCTATGAGTTGTGTTGTGTGCATCGGGTACTGTGATCTGTAGTATGTACAAGTACACAAGTAAGTGTTATAATCTACATACAGCCAACTTGCACTGCATGTGTGCCTTGGCATGGCCTGTATGCAGTGAGTGGAAGTGGTGCGAGCCTGAATGTGGCTATGTTTGTGTGTAAGGCTGTTACAGCAGTATACATCATGTTATGGAGCCATAGGACATGTGAACTTAACTAGCATAATGACCATACAGCCCTCACAATGACCATATAGCCCTCAAAATCAGACACATTTGTATACCCCTTGGTACAGGACCAGCAGATATTGTCCCAGTCCAAGAGGGTCCCAGGCAGATGCTGTGTGTTGAGATGATGGCCACCCAGCCAATCAAAAAGATAGCACATGCTGAGGTGCACTGAGGTGCTCTGTGTACCATTAGACAGGGTCTTTTCAAGGGTGTGTTTACGTCTGCTAGACAAATGTCTCCCACAAGCATGTAGTAATAATGTCACATAGTAGGTTAATGTCCTTACAGTAAGTCATCCACCTACTATGCTCCCTACAGACAGACAGCATATGCAGTCCAGCAAGGTCACACCTTGCCCTGTTGCAAACCTTATCATAAATTATGAATGCATGAGTACGCTGACTGCCGCCATTGTCTTTGGTAAACTGTCACACAGATGTGAACCTATGGAGCCATGCATGTATACTGTTGTACCTTGCTGAAGTCATATTTCTTCTGTGCTGCCATGCCTTGCTGGGCCTCTTCACTGCTGCTGTGTGTCCATAGGTTATCCCCTCAGACTACTGGAAAAGAAACATACACAGGTCCATGACATACCTGTCATTGTGTAACAATACTGCCAGTACAACATCATACAACATAAGGTCCACAAAAGTATGTTGCATACTCATGACACATGTCAGCATACAGTGTATGCTGGTAACCACAAGTGGCATGGCAAAACAATACTGCATTACACAAGTACATGTCAAGTAATATAGTCACCCTGTGCATCAGACACATAGCTTCATTCCCCTGCATTGATGGGAAGGATTACAGAGATGTGGCACAGGTATCATCACTTGCACAGGGGGGTGTGTGGGGGTGCTGGAGGCCTAGGCTGGCCTAAGCAGTTGACAGCATGTGAGTGAGTCAGGAAGGGGAGCAGGTTAGATGGAGCATGGAGAGGTGCCGTGTATGTCTGTAAGTGACCTGCATGTGATAATGGTGTGTGAGTGTGTGCGTGTACACAGTTAGGCTCAGTGCTAGCCCTACACATGTGTATGTTGGATAGCTGTGGACAGTACATGGTTGAGTTGACTGTTCACTGTCTCTGGCCCTGAACATGGGAACTGGCTCTGCCAGGAGTTGCACTGGCACCACCATGCCCAAGGTCAGATGCAGTGCTAGTACCTGCTGGGATTGTGTCCCCCATGGGACCACCCAGGACCACATGCCCATGGCCTGCCACTTTGTGTTGTGTACAACACACTCCCCTCTGTACCACTGGATGTACTGCCACTACAGAAAGTAACTGTGCACGGCCGCATGGACTATCAGCAGGTGGTGATTCTGACCTACATTCATGAATCCGAAGCCCAACTCCAACCACACATTCCATCCCAGACAATACGTGGTCTAAGACAGATGCTGGCTCTGCCCACTGCCTGTCCACTGCATCAGCGAACTGATCCAGGGTGTCCCTAATGCAGTAGAGGCAGTCATGGATATCAGCTGTGCTGCATCCATAACCCTAAGCATACATCTGGTCTTCCATTCAGAATGTGCATGTGCCCCATGATGGCCCAAAACATGCACCAAGTGACCCGTGATGTGACACCTGCAACAGATAGTGGGTGAATAGCAGTCCTCCTATGAGCACCCCTGTCAATCCACCTGTGTGGGACCTCACCAGCTCTCTAGATATGGCCAGTGACTACACTCACTGAAGCCATAGTTGCCACACTGGCCTGTTCAATATCTTCACCCTCTGACTGTCTCATGTATGAGGCCTGTGGGGACTGGGTATGTGTGGGCATACTAACTGTGTACAGTGACAATGGGGGCAGAAGAGGGATGTCAATGTCTGGGACAGATTTGGCCCCTAACAGCCCTATCTGTGCCTCACTGTGGCCACCATTATCATCATAGTCTGAAGAGACACTGAGATCAGGTCATGCAGGGGAGACACCCCAACCCCCCCCCCCCCGGGTCACCTGTGGAAACTAAGACAAAAGCAGTGCATTACTACCTGCACTATTATGTATAGAAAAATTCACAAATATTGAGGATCCACAACTGCATTATCACTTTCGGATCCTTTCATCTCCACATTCATGCACAACAGACTTCCTCACAACAACATGCACATTTGACTCAAGGCTTTTATAACAAGCACATCAGGTAAATCACATGACACTTGCCCAGTACAATGAACCTTTTAGGTATGCAATATGACACTACACCAGATAAAAAAAACACATAAAACTCAGTACACCTATATTAACAAATACAAGTTTCAGTGTCTAAGCTATGTACCATCGACCTTTTGATATGTACAAGGCATGTTGGATTAATTGCCTCATGTACACCAGGAGGCTTAATAGCCCTGAACTATAACTATAAAAGTGTTTCTGCTCATTCAACTACACTCCTGTGATTACCAACTGTAGGAAACTTAGGTAACTGTTCCAGACTGGAACATACAAACATTCTGCTACAGTTACACACAACATTACCTGCACATAGGGAATGATCCTGGTCCTTACCCTTAATAGCATATGTATGTTCCATAACAAAACAGCATCAAGCTTACAAGAAGCAGGACCATGGCCCTGGACAACTCCTGACTGACCTGTAAAAAGGTAAGGGTGAGGTAATTTCAGCACCACTGCATGTTACAGCACAACAAGGTAATACCTGCATATATCTCACATGTACAGTAGCTACTGTGTTGCTGTATGTATTGCTGACATTCTGAGTATGAGTGTACAACTGAGCTAAACCCCTCCCCCACATTATATAGACCTGACACTGACATAAAGGGATGTACAGCCTGACAGAATGACTGCTACTGTATTACAAGGGTGATGGCAGTAAGCTTACCTGCACAATCCTCTGCTGTGACACTGTGGCACCCACCTATATGATGTATAGTGTGATGGATGCCTGGGAGCTGTCATGTGTCCCTAGGTTCACCAGGAATTTCTCAGTGGCTGTGACTGGTTGTTCTGTTGTAGACCCTCCACCGGTGATGGCACAATCCCTGGCTACATCAGCTGCCCTTCATCGTGCAGCATTCACCATGTCCATAGCATGGTGTTGAACCTGCTCATATGTCTTGTCCTGGTAGCCAGTTTCATTCACATCATGGACAAGGTCTACCCACAATGCAGCTCGCTGTTTTCTGTTATGCCTCCCCCTGGATAGGAGGATGTAATGATGCTGCCATAATCACTGAAGTATAAGTTCATTCTCCACATCTGAGATGGGGGCATGCCTTCTGTGATACATTAGTCCTGAAACATGCCAAAAGTGAAACACATTACAGGATCAAATACATGGCTGCCCACTATGTGCAGATACAACAAGAACAAAATGGCTGGCACTATCCACTGCTTGCTCAAACATGTCATACCCCACAATGTGACAACATACTACATGTCTGGCTACAACTGAGATAGTATCGTTACTGAGGTAGTTTCCTGTGGTGTGCCATGACAGATTCTGCTGTATGGTCATTCACCCAACACTCTGGTCCACTGTGGGGTATCTCCTAAGGCTAGGCACCCAATAATATATCATAAGACCAGTGCCAGACAAATAGCAGTGTGCTATTAGGACCACAATATTGGGACAGCCCAACAACACCAGTGTGCTACAATGACAAAAGACACTGCAACCCTGATATATTGTATGTCCCCTGTATGTGTAAGACAGCAGGGTATCAATGGCATGTCATTACCACAGGTCTAAGACAGGCTTACTGCTGTACTCCCTATTCCCCATACCTCAATCCTCCCAACTGCATCCAGTAATACACAAAACAAAGTTACATACCTGGTGGAGTGGAGTACTCCTGTATTGAAATGTGCTACTAGTACTGTTTCACAAAGGTGAGCTCTGTGTGAGGAGTCTCAGACAGAGCGTTTGCCCATAGTCTGCTGCTTGCATTTAACATGCTTCTCATTAACAGGTAATTGCCTCTAAACCAATCTGTGATTCTGATATGCTAACTGATGTGAAAACAGCTGAGCTGCAGTATCATTAGCCAATGACATGCAACCACTGTGCACTATATAAGACCTTCATGTAGAACAGGGCCCCTTCATAGCTGTGAGATGGACATTACTGGGGTGAGGAGGCTACATTGTTGCAGAGGGTAGGTCTGCAGCAGAAACCTTTACATAGAGCTGTGTGTACCCCAGGCTGCAGCTGCTACTGCATGTATCAGCCTTGTTGTAGAGGCAGAGTCAGGGTGAGTGTACCCTTCACACTCCAATTACGGCATGTGTTTTAGGTATTTATGTTAGACAACTGTGTCAATAACAGAGTACTAGGTGACATATAGTAATGGTATACATATATGTGATGTATGTCCCTACCTGCACGCCTGTCACTTCCAACAGTGAAAAGCAATTATTTACTTTGCAATGCTTTGTGTGGATAATGAGTGCATGAGTCATTTATTAATTGCTGTATTCACAATAATGTATTTGAAATGCGACGCAACACTGGATTTGAATCCAGGACTGTGTGTAGCAAAATGTACTGTGTTGTGTTGTATTTTGAAGGAAGAGAAGTCAGAATTGGAACTGGGGAACTAGTAAAAATATAGTAGTATATATATATATATATATATATATATATATATATATATATATATATATATATATATATATATATATATATATAAAATATACAAGTTCCACTATTACAGCTCTGGTATAGTTTATTTACCAGTCTGTCTGGAATGTTTGAACTTTTATATAGGAAAAACAAAGGGTATGTTTAGGAAAAGAATATACCAACATCAGTACGACATATCCAGAGGGGATGACAAGAATATACTAGCTTGGCACATTCAGAAATTCCCCTCACACAGTTTTAAATTTACAGAGATTGACAAAGTGGATATGAGACCAAGAGGGGGACTTGCAGACATGTACTTAGAAAATAAAGAGTTAAGATGGCAAATAAAGTACAATGCAGGTACCCCTACCCCCGGCCTCAATGAAATTATATCTATCAGTCTTCTTCTTCTTCTTCTTTCAGCTTATCCAAGTTTGGGGTTGCCACAATGGATCACCTGTCTGCTCATGATTGGCAGTGAAGATTTATGGTGTCAACTTGCAAGCCCGGTGCCCAACCTTCCACAGAAGGCACACGCATGCACACACTCACACCTAGGGCCAATTTAGAGTTTCCAATCCACCTACAGCATGTCCTTGGGATGTGGGAGGAAACCGGAGCACCCGGAGTAAACCCACGCGACCACAGGGAGGACATGGAAATCATATCCATCAGTAGTGTACTGAAACTGAAATCAGAACTGTTTTTTTAAAAAAAACACTGTGCAGTATTATTATGAATATGTTTATTGAGTTTTTTATATAAGATGCAAAGTATTTCTAACCTAAAAATGCACACTATGTCCTCATTGTGTTTTACAAAAAAAGGGATGTAATATTTCTTTAAAATTGGGAAAGGTAGTTTTTAATTATGGACATGTGACTGAATTTAATGTATAAAACGTGTGTGATTTTGAAATGATGTTATTCTGATGAAGTCGGAATTATCACTGATGAAAGCACTAAATCTTTGTACATTAAACTGTTCCTGAAGGGTTGTATCTGTCTTTTTTTGTTTTATTCTATGTTATAAAACTAGTATGCCTTCACATATACTACTAGGCTACCTGTTAACTTTGCGGAGCACCGCACCACACCCTACAAACATGCTTAAGCACAACTATAATTAAATAATTAATTACATTCAGTTTCTATTTTTAGATGTCTGGCAGGTATCGGCCATGTATGTATGAGTTTTGTTCAGCTCTGCTGTGCTCCACACAAACATAAATTAAAAATATAAAAATAAATTTAATTATGATAATTAATTACATCTGGTTTCTATTTTTAGAAGTCTGCTAGATGTCAGTTTTCTATATGTAAGCACAGCTGGGCATTGCTGTATTCCATGCTGCTCTGCATAAACATGCAGTAGAAAAAAAAACATAATACATCATAAAAATGACTTATTATACAGATGACACACCACAACATTACAACAGTGGCTGGGAGCATTACAGCAAACCTCACACTCATCTGCAGCCATGGGTATTCGCTACACCTCTACCTACTCTGATTGAATATCCATGTTCCTTTGTTCTCCCTCGGCAGCTTGCCATCATTAATATGTATGGTGCACTGCTGAGGGGGAGCCATGCCCGTGTATATGGATTCATTCCATATAGGCTCTACACTGTGCCTACATGGATTTTATTAAATCCTGAGGCTTGTGTTATTATAAAATTCAGCCAGTTCCACTGGAGAATATTCCTCACCTCATTGGTGGCCTCGCTAAAATCACAAACCATGGCTCTGTTGAATAAATTCCCAGTTTTGCTGTCACAAAAGGACGTGTGTTTATCATCAGCCATCACATTTACCTTGTTTTTCAAATCAGGAAGGCCATACTTCAACACTGGTCTGTAACCTTGGGACCTGTCTATAATGATTTCATTCTTAAAAACATCAATAAAGTCAATTGGATAGTGTCTAGCTTGAAGCATTTTGACCTTTTTGTTGATTTTATCCAAAAATATTGTTTCATCAGAAATGAGATGGGAAAATCTGATTAACTGACTCTTAACCATGTTTTTCTTTTGCCATAGTTGATGGTGGCTGTTATAATATAAAAGACTGTAATAGTAGCATTCAAAAATCAACTTATTTGCATCAAACTGCCCCTACCTATGTTTACAGATGATTAATTATCAGCATGTTTCACTTTCCCAAGAAAGCTTGTCTGTCTGAAACTGTATACAAAGATTTTAATTGGTAATCCTATGCATGGTCTGCATATGCAAAGGGCTGCTATGCATTTAAAAATACACACCAGACCTCTCCACAATTCATTAAGAATGTAGAGTAGTGGACCAACAGGGATTCTGCCAGTGCATACCTGTAGCATGGTAGGTAAGCAGAATAGATCAAGTGGCTCAGTCTATGATTCTTAAAGCTTATAGCATTGCAGTACCTTCTGGCCATACAAATATGGCTTACTGCCACATGCTATAATGAAATAGAAAGGCAAAAGATCCTCATGTCCTGATTTGAAACAAGAATAGACAACGTTAAAAATACACTTTAGTTAGGTAGCTGTGTAGCCATAGTCGTTTGGTGCAGCCTTAACTTACCCCCTCCCCCCAAAAAAAGTGCTGATGTAATGCTTCCATTAAAGACAGCAGCAGACAAACCATATCACCTGGAGGTATCTTTATGTTAATTAGGTAATGTACATGCACATGAATAGTCAATGATCCCAACAGTTTTATGAAGTGCTTCTCTCAACATCTCATCCAAAATTCTATTAACCAAGCCAGACCAGTAGGATACTGTGTAACAAAATGGCTCCAAAGCTACAGCCCAGTGACAAAATTTTGTGTTACTATATTGGTGACGATTTAGTAACAGATGAAAGGCATAATCAGTTACCTGGTTGAAGTGCCTACCTTAATAAATAATATTTAACGGAACAGAAGACCCATTTCACTGCTAAAAGTTTTCTCTCATCCTCCCTCCCTCCCTCTCTTTGGCTGAATATTTTGTCTGCATTTATTAATTTTTGGCTGATGGGGCACACGTGATGTTCCTCATGTTGAATATCAAGATACCACTACTCCCAAACTTACCTGCGATGCAAGCACATAGGAGATTATTTTTTTTGTAAAGTCTGGAGTCACTAACACTGCCTTGGCACATAATATTATTTTTAGCTCATTAAACGTTGTATCAACCGTAAGGGGTTATTGTTTGTACATAATTTTGCAACTATTTAGTTTCCTTTTGTGAGATTTGTCAAAAGATAGACAATAGTTGGACAATTATCTACAAATTTTATGTAGTACCCAGCCAGTCCAAGAAAAGCCTTCACATCTTTTAGTGGCAGGCATAGGTCAGTTTTTTATGACCTCCATTTTAATTCTTGCAGTTCATAGTATCCCTATTCTTATAAGGAATCTGAAATGCTTGACAGCCACCATGTTCAGTGTATTTTTCATATCATTATCAGTCAAGTCTGTCTGTCTTATAGAGTCAAACACAGTATGTGCTTTTGGTAAATGAGAATTGTCTTTTGAATGCAGGACTATGTCATTCAGGTATTTAGCAACCTGTTGTGAGAGTTCAATATTTTATCCATTGGTCTCAGAAAGATAGCTGAGGCTCTATGTAGTGGTATTGTATAGTGCACAGACCTTCAGTGGTTGCAAAGGGTTTTTTAGCATGGGGGGGGGAGTAATATTTGCCAATACATATTTGTCAAGTATTTTGCCTTTCCTGGGTTCTTTATCAACTCATCTCTTCTGATCTTGAGATGTTATTCGGTTTCCTAATGTCATTACAGAATGTGGCACATCCACCAGGATTGGGAAATGATAGTGCTGGACAGATTCAGTCAGTCAGTGGATCGTGTATCACTCTTGGCTATTTCCTTATTAATTATTTCTGTGATTCTGTATGGCTGCAGTCTAACCTTGGGTCCATGTATTGTTTCTATATTATGTTCCATCTGTTTAGCTGACCAAGCATATATCAGAACATTCCTTTGTTTCTTAATAACAATTCTCATATTTCCTGCTTTTGTACTTTTGACAAGGATTCTTATAGCTGAATATCAAGTAAGGATTTTTTCTCTTCTGTATGACCTTTGGCTTACAAGCTAGCCACGTAGATTTGCACTTCTCTCTCCTTGGCTTCAAATACATTGATATGATAGATTTCTCTTACGTGTCTATCCCTATACTTCACTACATATTTTATTTCACTCGTCTCAAATGGCCATTATAACTTCTTGGTCTCCATGTACATGACTAACACTTATCACAGGGGTTAAACTCTGTAACCTGCGTATTCTTATTATAAACTCATTATTGCATCTGTTGGGTTTTCTGCACGTGATCACTTGCTATAAGCATAATTGTGTGTCCTCTCTTCTTCACAAGTTTCCTTAGCGATATCAGACATTCCTGTCGGATATCTGTCATATAAGTCTTCACATGGGCTAGACCAACTTGAAGCTTGTGGAGCTACTCTTATTGCAAATGGTAATTAGGATAACCACTGGCCCCAACTTTTAACATCTGCATCAGCTCAGCAATTTTTCTTAGCATGGATTTCAGAGTTTTATTTAACCTCTCTACTAATCCATCAGTCTGCAGTTGGTATACTGACATGTTTAACTGTTTCCCTCTAAAGTGTTGACATAACTGTAGCAACACTCCTGACATAAAGAGAGTACCTTAGTCAGCTAGCATCTCTTTAGGGATATCTATAATTGCAGAATGAGTAAATACTGGGCACATTGCAGGTGTTGCAAAGAGCACTTTTGGCTAACATTAAAGATTGAAACAATGCTAATTTTATGAACTTTAATCATACTTTGACTTAGGAATGGGGTCCATTCCCATCATAGTATTAGAAACCCAAAAGTTTTAGAGAAATTAAAAAAGAAAGAGTAACAATAGCTGTTCTCTGGAAACAGCCCTAGCATCACCCATACATAATGGCACGACTTCTGGAAATTTGGTAGCAGAGTCTATCAGTAATAGTATGAACTAAGATCCAATGCTAGCTTTTACTAGTGGCTCCACAATGTCCACAGCAATATGTTCCAATGGGAGGACAGTCCTTGGGCTCATTTAAATCCAGGATGGGCAAAACTATCTGAAACTCTCGGGCTAAAAAAAAAAAACCTGAAATGTTATAGCTCTTTTATTATGCCTGACCAATACAATTTTGTCTAGTAATCTTGCTCTAGTTTTGTCCATCCTGGACCTCCAAACATATATATATATATATATATATATATATATATATATATATATATATATATATGGGCTAATTTTATTACTAGCCCCCTATATGTTTTGGTACTAGCTCTGGGATAGTTCCTGACTACTCCCAAGCATCCCTAAATCTAGCAATCATCAAAGGAAAAGTGAACATTTGTTTGGGCTTAAGCTCAGGTTCATCTTCTGAAGAATTAGAGTGCCTGGAGTCAGTCTCAGCTTAGAAATCATCATTGTCTTCATCAGATTCATCATCATTCTCTAAAACAGCAGAAAGGTATCTAGTCAGACTGGCACTAGAGCCATGCCTGGGAACACATCCACCAAAACTAGCTGTCTGCAGAACACTCATAGCCAAGGAAACCTTATCAGATTAACATATAGTTTTAATATGATTATCAGCTGTATGATGAAGCTTCTATTTCTTTTTCTTGTGAGCTTCACTATTAGATAATATATCTGGGAACAGGGTATAATGTCTGCCAAGAGGCCTCTTACTTAAGACTACAGCATCTAAAGGGTTGGGAGGGTGGCCTAATGGTTAAGGTGTTTGCCTTACAAACACAGGGTGCAGGGTTTGAATCTCACAAGGGATAATTGGCTGGGCTTAAAATGGCTCGCAAGGGCAGTTAGCTTAGTACTAATCTAATCTAAAGGGTTTGATTTTCCCATACATGCGCCAGGTGCTCAAAGAGCTCTAGAGGCATGTCTAACCCTCATTCCATAGTGGCCAGCAAAGCTACACTAGAGGGAGACAGGGCAAAATGTAAGTGGTCTGTGGACCAAGGAGTAGCCCCAACAGAATCACTAACTCTAAGCTGAGGCATATTTTTATTTTGTTTTTTTCTTTTTAAGTGCAACCGGTTTTGAAGGGGGGAGGTACCAGAGTTAGGATCCATCAAGTCAGGGGATAGAACATCAGGCAGAATAATAAACTGACAGTAGTGGATAATGTATTACAATAAGCACTTAAATTTTCTAGTAATAAGTATGTCCCCAGATAACTAAACTCTGCCAAATGGTACTATTATCATAAAAAAGTACGAAATGTGTTCAGAATTCTTTTAAAACTGACAGAAGTTAAATAATTTACAGTACACAAATTCCAAACACCAAAGCAACCAATGTGCCAAACCAGTGTTAAAAATTAGCTCCACATACTTTAACCATGTTAAACTGCCATCAGTAACATTTAATAACAATTTAAACTATATTTTCTTGTCAGAGTTAAATATCCACAATACATTCAAATAGCGTCATATGCAGTAAAATCACAATCCATGTAAAAACACACAGAACAGAGCCATACCTATGGTAAATACCATACAAATGCTGACAAAAAACAAGCTCTGCAATATGCTCCTGCCATAAGATGAAAATAAAGCACAGCAACAACAGTAAAGATAGGCCTTTAGTGTCTAACAGCACACATACACGCTGCACTTCAGATAGAAATACTGAAAGTTTCCTCAGAAAAAAAAAAAGTATTGGACCCAAATAAACACTGCTACAAGCAAAAATTCCCACAGGAATTACTGCAAGCATTGACAGAAATAAAATATTGCAAGAGATATTTTTTAAATAAACATAAAAATAGAACGAGAATAATAAGGCTAATAATAAAATGAAAGGAAAGGGGGTCCCCAAATGATGCTTATCTGAGCAGTAAGCTGGAAAAAAATCAACACTAGAGCCTGTGAATCATCATACGACTTTCTTCTTTGGATGGAAAAAAAGACTGAACATTATCACAGCTGTAGGTTCCCCTCAGGATATTTGGAGGCAATCAGCTGTCACAAGAAGAGAGAGGGAGGGGAATGTGAGCTTTTGAAAGCTGGACAGTATTGGGTTACTTTGGCAGAAAACCCAAAATGCCACCAAGGCAGTGGGAATGATGTACATCTAAGGTGCAGTCCTGTGTGTAAATGTTATATTTGATCTCCACCTCTAGGCAAGTAGATCAGGACATGTTCTGTTTACAGAATATACTTTTGAGATGGGAGTTTTTCATGTTTGGCCATGACACTCATTCAGCCTGCATGCCATACACTATGTCACTTATTTTGCATAAGGAAAGTTAAGAGCAGATGGAGCAGGACAGAACAATAAGGTGCAGTCAGTGGTGCTGGTAATATGATATAACATTCAGTATTCTCATAATCATTTAAGACTTGTATCTACAATTAACTTAAAGACATTCAGTGGTAAAGTAACCCACTAATGCTGGCAACATCTGGACACTTCATCTATGCCTAGTTTACTCATTTCAGAACAACCAGTAAAAAGTTCATACAGAATATAGTCATAAGCAAAAATATCAGCAATACCCTGGCAAACCAAAGACTTGACTATGTAACATGTGATACAACAGATATTGCCAATATACTGGTCAACAGATTCAGTGCCAACTTTACCCCCCAAAGGACCAAATATGGACAGACTCAAAAACCTCCAACTATTCTTTGTCTCATATCACCTACTTAGAGGCAATCTCTGCTTGACTTAAAAAGCCATATCTGACCCAGCTCTGTTAGAAATGCTACATCTAAAGAAATCCCAATCCCTCCATACCACATGCTCCAGAGACCTCAACCTCATTACCACAATCAACAGAACGTGCTGGAGGGACAAGTTCATAACCCAGAGACTGCCCATGCTATGGAATAGACTTCCCATATATGTCAAATAGAGCACCTCACAGGCCCTCTTCAAGAGAAATCTTGATGAGTGGATTGGAAAGAGAAGATTCACCCCGGGGATCACTCAATTAACTCTACTCGACAGAGGTACTGGGAACTAAGGTCAGGTGGCATGATGCCATGGTAATCCTATGGGCTAGGCTTGTAAAGGCTCCAGGGCCATTAGCCTAGTGCACACCTATGAACCTATGACACCTTAAAAAGAAACTGATGGGAAATATGCAAATGATCCATTTCAAATTGAGTGAAATATTGATTGTTTGATCAGTCACATATTTAAAGTCAGCATTCTTTTATGCATCTTATGCAATCTTTATCTGGATTTTTCCAAGTTACTTAGGTATAACACAACTTTCTTATATGTGCTGCTTGGGAAAATTTTAGTTTTGAGAAAGTAATAGCCTGTTGATTATATTATAACATGGCACTCAGCCACTGGTACATTAGCAATAATGGCCCTTCCCCAATGATGCAAATACTTCAAAGCTGATTATTTAAGTAAGGTGTACAGACATTGGAGGTGTAGGGATGTCTTTCCCTCAGGTAAAATTTATGATCCATTTTTCAGTGCCTGCCATTTTAAAAAATTAGTTTTGTCTAAAAGTGGCAGTTGCTTAACTATTTTTTTTGTTATCTGACATGATTATTTTACTTAAATGCATTTTCCTATTTCTTCTCAGCTGGAATTCATAGTGTTACATCACAGTGGTGGCTGGTGACTTCAAATCAAAGAGGAGCTGTGGGAGACAGCTGACTGAATGTGGCCAACTAGAAAGGGGTGTGGCCAACTAGAAAGGGGGTGAATCTATGTTACGGTGGGCTCAACCCTGACCATGCTTACCAATTTACATAAAATAAGTGTTCAGTCATTATTGTACATGCTGAATGGTCTACCAACTAATACTAAACTGAAGCACATTTCAGAGTTAATTAGGGGGTTAGGTGCTGCTGTAACACCTCTTATCAGTGAAAAAGTGATTGGTCTTCACTGTATGAAACTATTATGACTACATATGATGTAAACATACACCGTACTGTATGAAATAATCTACATTTTGTATAATGCCAAATGAAAAGTAAGGAGAGTTGAGAATCCCACTGTACTTTCTTAATGTATTATTCAGAATTCAAGGTCACTGCAATGCCTAATGTGCCAGTGGTTCTTAGAGACAGTGAGATGATCTCAAAGTCGATATGAATTGCTATTATAGTTATCACAGCTGGAAGGCAGAGCACATTGCTGCATTTATATACAGATTGGTTTGAAGACTTATGTATGCAGTATGTTGCAAACAGTACTTAGTACTCCCATTTCTGCACCTGAAGAGAAGCTGCAGTCTGATCTAGAACACATTTGGCCATACTGGATTTAATTCCATCCTTTTTCTGGACAAATGAAAAAGGACCGTTTCAAGTTTCCCAAGCAAACATATTATTCGCTGTATTCTCAAGAGCACACCGCTAAAGTATGTGTAGGTTGTTTTGAAGACTTATGTAAGTAGTATGCTGCAAACAGTACTCTATACTCTGTTTCTGCAGCAGAAGAGAAGCTGTGGTCTGGTTTGGAATACATCTTGTCATACTGGATGTTTTTTTTTTCTTTTTCTGGACACACAAAAGGGCCCATTTCAAGTTTCCCAAGCAAACACAGTAGTCACATGACCTTGGTTCCAAATATGTACTTGTTGTATAGTACTAAATAAGTGTCTCTATTGTTTTCCTCTGGTTATTTTTCAGGTTTTTTACTTATAGATCAAGTCCATTCATCTCTCTTTATTTTGTGCAAACAAATAACTCTTTGGTTGAAGTTTCTTATACTCCACATTAAATCTTTTCATATGGAAATCATAGCCAGTGCATTCATTCTTTCTTGCCCCATTGCATCACGAAGAAATGTTTTAATTCTTTTCATTGGTGGAAACACCTTTCTGCCTCAGCAGTTGACATTGGTGTGGTGGCTATAATCAACAACACATTGTAAAGCTCTGAAAACACACTGGTTAATGAGTTGTCCACCAAGATTTCTTGGATGTACTGCCACTTGCTGCAAAGCCTTCATGGCGATACACCAGTCCAAGTTTTGTTCTAAGTTGTCCCCTCAACAGGAATGGATAGTTTTCTATTGTTGCTGTGAAGAGATTTTTCTCAAAACTCTTGTATGTATTTTGAAAAGTTTTCAGGCAGTAGCAGCTGAGAAGTCTGAAGATGCCCAGTTTGTTCAAATTGTGATGTCGCCTGGAATTTTATGGCATCACACACTTCCTTTGCAGCAATCGACAGTGTCATGCAATGGTTGGGATCTTGGTGGCCGTCATCTACATCTTGCCAGGATGTTCACTGTCTGTAGGTACTGTTCGCCAGTGCTGTTGATATCTGATCTGACGTTGTCAATTGCATTCAAAAATATATGACATCCTTTTCAACTGTGGTTGCATTTGTGGTATGATACTGAAGTTTACTGTACAGAATATCAGCATGGGGCATTATACGATGGAAAACAGTCAGGCAAAACTTAAATTTATTATCTTCAAGTGTTCACAGTAGCCCATTTGCTTCTTGTAGGAATCAAAGAGATACTTGGTATGTAGTGTGTTCTTGGGGGGGGGGGGGGTGTTTGTGGATGACATGCTTTTTTTTTTTTCTTTAACCTAATATCTTTTTGCAGGATTAGTCAAGATAAATTAGGACAGTTTGTCAATGTTTTGTTGTTGAAACAAACTCTACTCTTGTATGAATAAAGTGTGTATGGGTGAACTGAAGTAAGATCATGTGCAAGTTCTTGGCTATGTGATGTGAAAGAAATACAATAATGTAACTGTGTTTTTTTACTTTCATTATTTTAAACTTTGTAGGCTCAAAGCAGATTCTCTGGGTAGGCAGTTGGGATGGAGGCAATTCCTGTGTGTGAAAAGAATGATTGTAGTTTTGGCTTGCTTTGCAAGAGTAATGTGCATTTGAGTGAAGTAAGATCGACCACACGCTCTGAACTCTGGGTATTGTTTATGTGAAAAAAAAGAATGCTTACCTTAATGACAGTGTCATTGTTTTTTGTCGTTTTTTTTTTTAACCTCGCAAGATCAAATCAAATACTGTGGTTGGGATGGGCAATGGTGACTTGGGCTATGTGTGAGTGAAACAAATGGCCCATGTAAAACGATTACCAAGTTTGAGTAATTCTTAATGTATGTTATTTAATATCTGTTCATTTATATATTGAATATTTGTTTAAAATGTTTCTAATATGTTGGAGCTTTTCTTCCTAGACATATCCTAAAAAGTTTTTTTTTTTAAAGCTGGTTGTAGATATCCGGGTAAACAAAAGTAAAATAAATAAAAGGAAATGTGTACTTGGCTGTCACACACAAGCTGTGACTAATGTTTCTGTCAACAAAATGAAAGTAATGCAAGTATGCAACTCAGTTGTTACTATTATTTCTACTTTAATCCTGACAGTGTAAAAAGCAGTTACTTTACTTAGGTAATGGGGTGTTTGTGAATGAAATGAGTTGACTGCCCTTGCTGTTTACTGTTGTAATTGTGACTTTGCAAGATTAATATGTATTTGGGTAAAGTCAGCTGTCATGCAAGCCTGTGACTGCTGTTTCTGTGCAGCAGAGTAAATTAATGGAATCATTGCTATTTTTGTTTCAATCCTGGCAGGGTCAAAGCAGGTACTTTAGGTCAGCAGTTGATATGATAGCTGTTTGTGGATGAAATATCGGGCACTGTAGCTTCGGTGTAATATTTCTGGCTTTGCAGGACTAATGTGTATTTGGGTAAAATGAGATAGAATGTAAACTTGACTATTTGCATGCATCACCTCAATACAGTAATGAAAATATTATTACTATTGCTGGCAAAGCCAACCACCTTCTTTGGGTAAGTAAAGGGTTTGGGGGCTGTTTATGAATGAAACAAGTGGCTCTACTATTTACTGCATAATTCTGCCATTGCAAGACTGCTGTGCATTTGGGTGTAGTGAGATGGAATGACTACAAACACTAACCTTTTGGCTAATGTTTATATTAAAGTAAACCAGTAATGTAACTGTCTTTTTTATTCATTGTTTTTTAACTTTCTAGGTTCAAAACCAGGTACTTTTGGGAGGAAATTGGGATGGGGGGGGGGGGCTATGTTCGTCTGAGAATGAAATGACTGGCCCTGCTGTTTACTGTTGTAATTCTATGTTTGCAAGACTAATGTGTAAGCATACAGGCTGTGACTATTGTCTCTATGCAGCAAAAATTAAACTAACACATTTATTGTTATTTTAATGCTGGAAGGATCAAAACAGAAACTGTAGTGGGCAATGAAGTGACTGGTCCTGTTTTATTTTTAAATCTGGCTTTGCAAGACTAATGTGTATTTGGGAGAAGCAAGATGGAATGCAAGCTGTGACAGTGTAAGAATCAAAACTGCATTAATAAAATCATTATTATTAATTTTTTTAATCCTGGCAAGGCCAAGCCAGATGCTTTAGGTAGGTCACCGGCATGGGGGACGGTTAATGAAATAAGAACTGTATGGAAAGCTGCACTTTAAACTTAAACAATGGTGGCACTTAATCATTTCTGTAATATATTTACCTCAGGGTCATGACTACCACAGAATGAGAGACCAGACTGTTACAGTGGCCTAGCTAAAATCTATTAATGCTAGAGACTTGACTTTTGATGAAAAGTTAAGAATCAGGAGGACTGGAGGACCCACACCTGATTTCAAGATGGAGTCTCAAGGTACAAATAGGTCAAGAACATATGCACACACAGCTTCAAAAGCTCAGTCTATGACAAGCACACCTGGATCTGTTGGTGTGAAGAAACAGTTTGTACTGCTTTTCATGTTTATTGTTTGGCATAGAAGATGCCTGGATATCAAAGGGAGGGAATGACTTGAAAAGAACGGCAAAAAAAGCTAGAAAGCATGAACAGTCTGCTAAACATTGTGACAACTAAATGAGTCTAACAAGTTTGGGAACTGTGGATATTAGGTCTCAGTTAAGTACTGGATACATGTTATCAGTGGAAAGACACAACAAGAAAGTATAAGAAAAATGTCATGTTCTGTCACTTATAATTGACTGCATCACGCTGTGTGTTGAAGAAGAAGTAGCTTTAAGAGGCCATGATGAATCAGAAGACTCATTGAGTGCTGGTCTGGAATGTTCCACAGACTGGTAGACTTCACCTGCAGAACTGATTGGAAGTTGGCTGAACACATAAAAACCTCAACTGTTTTTAAAGGAACATCAGAAACCATTCAGAATGAACTTCTGGACTGTATGCTAACAATATGCAGAGAAGAAATAAAGAAACAGATTTGCACTGCAAAATTTATAGTAGTAATTGTAGATGAAACCATTGATGTTGCGGGGCTCTGGCAAACTGCCATTGTGTTCCATTATGTTGTCAATGGCCAGGTGCTAGAATGATTTTGGAGATATTTTATACCACCTGGACAGACTGCAGAGCATATTGCTGGTGTGATAAGAAAACAGTTGAAGGAAGTAGTGTGCGACCAGTATGAAAAAGTGGTTGCTCAAAGATATGATGGTGCATCTGTTATGACCGGAGTTCTGCATGGAGTCCAGACCATCATAAGACAGGAAATTAAATATGCTTTTTATGTACACTGCTCTGCCCACTAACTTTATTTGGTAATGCATAGAGCCACATTACATAATACTGAAGCAAGGATATTTTTTAACTCTTGGTGGAATTCCAGCTTTTTTCTCACATTCAGTTCAAAGACAAGCTACTCTGGGCAATACAGTTGCACAATGCATGCCATGAATGTCTGGAACATGGTGGAATTTTAATTGCAGCATATGAAAAGTTGGACTTGCTGTCAGAGTGTTTTTTATTATTTGTACATGTGTCCTACATCCGCAGATGTACACAAGCTGTGACTAATGTTTCTGTCAACTCAGAGATCGCACTGCAGTAGGAAAAGGCCATATTCAACGATCCCCACTGTACTGTCATCTTACACTGTAAAAAAAGCCAGTACATGCAATCAGCTGTAGTGCTCTTTTTCTGTTTGACAATTTGAATTATCAGCTACTTGTCTGTAATCCATATATGCATGTGTGTGTGTGTGTGTGTGTGTGTGTGTGTGTGTGTGTGTGTGTGTGTGTGTGTGTGTGTGTGCGCGTGTGTGCGTGTGTGTGTGCGTGTGCGCGTGTGTGTAGGCAAATGCTTTCTTGAAACTCATTCTATCTAGCTTTATAACTGATATTTAACCAGAGCGATCTTGTTTTGATGGTTGATGAAAGGGTGTAAAGTTCTAAGTCTGGTAAACCAATGCCACTGAAAGACCACTCTCTAAGGTGATGATCCAAAGTTACTCTAGTTTTATTAGGACGCCAAAGGAATCTCAGGATTAATGAATTAAAATTGTTTATACTATGTTTAGGGGAGGAAGAGATAGGCATTGAATTATATATAACATTTTTGTAAAATAATCATTTTAATTATGGAAAGTCTCTTTCATAATAAAAAAAACTTGTTCCATTTATTAATGAGATTCGTTATAGAAGTTAAACAACTATTGTAATTAAAAGTTATGATATTGAGAATGTTGTCTGTTAAGGTTATCCCTAAATAGTTTAAGTTTTTTGTCTTCTACAATATATTTAAAAAAAAAAAACTTTTGTTTATATCATAGTTATTAGAGTTTGTAGGTAGAATTTTTGTTTTGTTATAAGTAAATCTAAGTCCATACTTTTTCTGAAACCTTTCTATTGCATTAAAAACAGCAGAGAGAGATTTATTTCATTCATAGTCAGAAGAACATTTTCAGCAAATAGTTGAATTTTGGAATTTAAATATTTATTTAACTGTATGCTTTTAATATCTCAATTTGATGTTATGTAATTTTCAAATAGTTCCATAATTAAAGAGCAATAGCAACAGAGGACATCCCTATTTAGTTTCTTTGGTAATCCTAATAGACTATGAAGTATATGGAGCTATTTTAAGTAAGTATAAGAATTTTGATAAAGAAGATTAAGAAGATGTAAGAATTATTTGAAAAATCACATTCTTCTAAAACTAATAAAGATAATTCCAATTAACTGAGTCAAATGCACTATTAATATCTAAATGTTTTAGTGTTAAGCCATCATTTATGTTATTAGCATAATCAATTATTATTAATATTCTTACTTTTGTACTTCTGATTTGCTTTGCAAGAGTAATGTGCATTTGAATGAAGTAAGATCAACCACAAGCTCACAACTCTGGCTAGTGTTTATGTGAAAAAAATACATATTTTAATAACAGTGTTATCTTTTATACTTTTTTTGGTCTTTTAACCTTGCAAAATTGATCAGATACTTTGGGTGGAGTGGGCTATAGGGATTGGGGCTATGTGTGAATGAAGCAACTGGCCCTGCTGTTTACTGTCATTGTAATTCCAGCTTTGCAAGGCTGTAATAGTTGTCTGTATTTTCAAATGAATGCAATCTAATTAACAAATGTATGAGTCATTCTTCATGTATGTTATTGCATATCTGTTCGTGTGTATACTGAATATCTGTTTACAAATAACCATATTAGTTGAGTTCCATCATAGTTTAACTCTGCGGAAGCCATATTTTAATGGTGAAAGTGCTTAGTTTATGGGACTTGTTGTTTCCTGTTCGTGTCATTAAAGTGGAGTTTCTCTGCCCATTTTGGGTCGGTTTGTTTTTTATTTTTTGGTTACCAGTGTTTTGCTTCATTTGGAGCTTGTTTTATATGTTTACAAATGTCTGTAATATATTAGAGCTTTTCCCCCAAGCATAACTCTAAACTGTTCAGATTTTTGCCTCATATTTTTGGCCTGTTCTTCGCAAGATTTGTGGTTTTCTGGCAAATTGCTGAGGATTAAAGTCACAAATACATTTGAGTTTCAGACTTCCTATCTTTCAGACAATGCATGTTAAATCAAATCTTGTTATTCTAGCAAATTTCTAAGTTTATAACAGCAATTTTTAAAATCTGTACCTATTTGTGGGCCTTTGTCCCCATTTGTTTTAGGCTTTGTCCAGATTTTTAGTGATATGAGGATAAGTGGCATGTTCCCTGGACACATACTGAAAAGGGTCTTTTTGACTAAAGACCGTTGGACAAACCCGGGTAAACAAAAGTAAAATAAATGAAATGAAATGTGTATTTGTGTAAGGTGTGCTGGCACACATACGTTGTGAGTAATGCCTCTATCAACTAAATGAAATGAATGCAAGTATGTTTATTTAATCCTGGAAGGCCAAAGCAGATACTTTTGTTTGGTAATGGGGAAGGGGGGGCTGTTTGTGAATGAAATGAATTGACTGGCCCTGCTGTTTACTGTTGTACTTCTGGCTTTGCAAGATTAATGTGTATTTTGGTAAAGTCAGCTGTCATACAAGCCTGTGTCAGTGTCTCTCAGAATCAGTAGCACATTAGGCTTTGGAATGACCTTGAATTGTGAATAATAAATCAAGATAGTGCAGTGGGATTTCCAAATCTCCTTACTTTTCACTTGGCATTGTACTTCTGTGGTGGTGCAGCGGTAATGGTGTTGCTTCACAGCAAGAGGTTCTCCCATTCGATTCTCGGCTGGAGTGCAGGGAGTGCCTTTTGTGTGGAGTTTGCATGTCCTCCCTGCGGTTGGGTGGGCGTTTGAAAGACATGCGTAAATGGGCGTGCCTTCATTGAAGGTTGAACGTCGAGCTGGCACCTTGATGTTCGTGAAAATCTACTGCCAATCATTAGCGGACCAGAGTTCCGCTGTGGTGACCCCTAACCAGGGAAAGACAACAACAACATTGTACAAAATGCAGATTACTTAATACAGTACAATGTATGTGTACTCATAACAGTTTCATGCAGTTAAGACCAATTACCTTTTTTTTACTGTTTAGAGAGGTTTTGGTTTTATGCTGTTATAGTAAAACCTAAGCATCTCATTTGCTCTGAAATGCGATTTATTCTAATATTTGGTAGACTATTCAACACGTGCAATAGTGATTGAGCAGTTATTTTATATAAAATGGTAAGCATGATCAGTGTTGATCCAACTGTACCATTGCTCTGCTCTGTGACGTTAATTCCACTCCTTTCTAGTTGGCCACACCCCATTCAGGTGGGCCAGCGGTTCTGACGGTGCCAGAGTCAAATTCTTGTCCCAGTCTGTCCCTGCATAGTTCATAGGCTAAAATCCTGTGCACAACAGATCCATGTCCATCTGTAGTCCCTCTAACATTATAATTTATAAACAATGAAGTTATATTTCTTTTTGCTGAAAGTTAAAGAAGATATAATGAAAATGAAGGACGATAAATAGACTAACTTATTTTTCTTTGAAGCACTATCGATGAAACCTTAATGAAATAGTTAGAAGTTATAATTTCTTAACATCTCTGTCCCAGATTTTGAAAGCACTTTCTGTATAACTCCAATCTCATGAGACTCCGACATTCATTCTCCACTTCCAGTATGAAGTGCAATTTTAAATAACTAACACGTACCCATGATTTGGAGTACAACCATAGAATGTCAAATGTCAGGTGTATGTAGTTGACCTGAGAAAGGGTGTGACATTTGGTCCTTTTTATCATAAGTCATACAGGGAACAAAAAAACTTAATTTAATTGATCATCTTTTCATCACTGTCTATGGTCTTTTCAATAAATTCTTAGTCTTCCTTGCCCGAATGTTTCAGCTCAGACTTAGTACCATAGAAGGATAATGGCCTAAACTGACTAACGTTCAGGTAACCCAAGGCAAACAGTGGTTCAGATGCCTGAAGAGCTGGCCAGTGCAGGTGGGAGTCAGCAGCCTTTGGAAGTTTGCCCATCCTGATGGGAGGGATGCAGATCTGGATCATCACAAGGATGATATTTAGAGGGAAGCAGTAGGTGTCACCTAGTGGAGTTTAAGCTTGTCAAGTCTGTGCTGCCATTGTGCATTCATAATGGTATTCAAGAGGAAACTTGGAATGCATGTGGAGAAATGTTTTCCTTCAGAAGACAGCAATGGTCAAGATAGGAGGATCTGCTATGGTGGGAAAGGGTTGCTCCCAAGGAGAGTTGATAAGCTACCTCCTAGGACCAGCAAGCTGAATCACTCACTACAATCTGAGTCTTACTGGGGAATGGAGTGGATTAGAATTCTCAGACAGGAACAAATGGACCATAAATCTCATGCCCAGCCCAGGAATATATGAATCCTATCACTAAGGAATCTCCTTGTGTTCTGACTGTGCTTCTTAAACATTTTGGAAATAAAGAGTATATTTTAGTGCATTTATTATAACTGTATTTGCCTTTATATTGCTACAACTCAAGTGCTCTAGGTTGCACTGCATCTGAATTGTTTGTGTGTTATAGCTGCTTTTCTGTATATATATATATATATATATATATATATATATATATATATATATATATATAGGCTTCTCTGTATATGTAGACTAGCTACTTATTCTACCCTATTACTGATTCTTAAATCATTTTTTCAGTTGTATACTTGCCTTGCTTAATTTAAAAAATTTTAAATTGCTAATTTTGTAGAGTTTTAATTGCATTTACTGTTTAGGACTATACACTCAAGTGTGTTAGCCTTTTCTGTGCTTATTTACTATATTATTGCATTGTTTAGCCTGTTTTAACCAAAAAATATACTGTCTTGTTTGCTCATTTCCCACCTTTTCTAGCCGGTATAGTCCAGATTCCAGGCTTTGCTTGTCTAAGGACTTTATTTTATATGTTCAGAACTGTCCAGACCTTGCTGTGGTGGAGGGAAGTCCTACTGCTTGCCAGTGGGAGTGTTGAGCATTGTACTGCCTGTCTAACACTAGAGGAGTGGTTTCCAGCTCTGAAATTGTAATTTTATTAGACTTTTTGGGCTGATTTCTATCCCTTTCAACTTTCTGGCTTAAAAACACATGTGTTTGTGCATTTTTCGCATCGTGCAGCACCGCGGGGCTAAAGTTAATCTATTCCAGGTGCCAGAAAGTCTGCTCTTCAAATTTACCCTTAGAACTATCTGGTTTCTCAGTAGTAGTACTAAAATCTGAATCCCTGTGACTAGCACTTGCTGTAAAACCTATTGGAAAGCACTAGGAAGCCTGAAACTGATACAAGCACTCAACTCTCCTTGTCAATAAGGAGAAATTAATCATAGGCACTAAACAGCCTATAATTGCAAAGTACCTTGCAAAGGTAAGGGAAAACAGCTCTTGTACTTTACAAAAGAAAAAGCACCTAAACAGGCATGTCCAAGGGTCAGCTTCTGGTGATTTCTCCTGTCCACCTGGTGAATCTGGGCATACTGGGGCATTGCAGCAACTGCCTCATGTACACAGGCAACCCTCTCCTCCTACCACCCAACACTAAAACCTGGGAGAGATGCACTTACTTAACCAAACTGGAAGCAAAGCTCTCTCCAGCCAAGATTGTGCTAGACAGTCAAGAGGAGAAGGTTAACACCTGCACTACACCTCAAGCAACTCATAGCCCTTCAAAACCCACACCATCAACACCCACACATAGCAACACTAAACCCACATATGCGGAGGCCCTTAACATTAACCTGCCCAAGCAACAAGGACCTCCAAAACTGAAACGCAAACAAACACCAGTCACAACCAAAGTGACACATAGCTCACAACACCAGTGTGCCACCCAACAACAGCCCCTAAGGCAAGACAATGTACCCAACACTTTATTCATAGGTGATTCTATAGTCAGGCACATTGATGTCCCACTCACCAGGCTGAACAAGGAGAAAATTAGAGTCAGCTGCCTCTCGGGTGCCAGGATCCGCCACATAACGCATGTACTCATGTCACTCCACAACAAGTACAAATACAACTCTGTCATTGTCCATGTTGAAGTGAATGACTTGAGACATACCTCCCTGGACTACATGAAAAAAGACATGGAAGAGCTCTCAGATCATGTGGCCCAGGCAGATATGATCCTAGCCCTGAGTAGCATCCTGCCTTCGCCCAGTATGATACCACAGTATAAGGACAAAATGATTGACTTCAACAATTGCCTAAGCTTCTGGTGTCATACAAAGGGGATCTATTATCTGTCTGCCTGGGAAGACATGATCGACAAACCACAATGCTTTGCCAGAGATGGTCTGCACCTTTCACCCCTGGGATTCAGGTTACTGGCTAAAGCTCTTGACACCCCTATAGTGCCTTTTTTAGGCAAGGTTCAAAGGACAAAACCACCACCATAACAGATACAAGCATGCAAAATTTGAAGGTAATGCTACTCAATGCTAGAAGTCTAAACCTCAAAATGCACTCTCTCAAGGCACTCCTAAAAATGGAGAACATCGATATCTGTGCAGAAACTGGGACCTGGTTCAAGGCTCCAGAGAGCACCCCTGCAATACCAGGTTACAACTCTTACCACACTTTTTGGCTACAAAACCAAGACCAAAACACTAAAGGTGGAGTGGAGTGTCCATATTCACTAAGGATATTCACACCTCCAGGCTAGTTGCCCAACACAATGCATCTGAAATTCTCCTGGTGCAACTAACACTAGGTAAGACTGCAATCCAAATTGTAGCTTGCTACAGATCCCCACCATGCCCCAAGATTTTCACCACACCTTTCTAAACATACTGGAGAATATTAAGATACAACCAAACACCCTAATACTGGGTGATTTCAACTACCTTGCCATTAACTGGGAAAACTACTCGGGTACCAACACCTTTTCCCAACGGTTCTTGGAATTCATAAATTTCAATGCCCTAGATCAACTAATCCATTGTCCCACCAGGGGCTCCAATATTCTAGACCTGGTCATTACCAACATGGGAGATAGATGCTCCACACAAGTGGTCACCTCCTCATTGTTCAGGTCTGACCATAAGCAAATCACCCTTGACATCCACATCCCACCCCCACCCCCCAGTAAGGAAACCTCCGTAAAAAACTTCTCCAAAGCCAACTTCATGCTACTGAAATCAGAAGTAACAAACTTCATGGCACCCATGCAGACGGGATCTGAAAGTTTGACTGCTGAATCCTACACTAAGGCACTGTATGAGCACATCCACTCATGCATGAATCGTGCCATCCCAAATAGAACCAAGATGATCTCCTCCAAAAAAAGGAAGCCAATCTGGTGGTCCCCTGCTATAAACAAACTATACAACTGAAGGAAGAAACTGTTGCAGAAATAAGGAAAATCCCAGGATGCAAAAATCTCCTCACCAGCCTCAGTAAGAAGCTGAGATCCCTCATAAAATCCTCAAAAGCTATTTACAAAAACAAAATTGACAAAGATTCCAAAGACAACCACAAGGCATTCTATAGTTATGTCAAGAATCTAAATGGCAATGCTCACATCTGCTCTGAGCTATAACAGAATGGCATTAAATACACTGATCTCAAGGATATTGCCAATATCCTGGCAGATCAATTTAGCGCCAACGTCACCCCCCTCTCACCACCTAAAGGGCCCATCTCAATACCAAAAGATTGCCAAATTCTGGTAATCACAGCCACACAGGTAGAAACCGCACTCTCTAAAGCTAAGAATACAGCATCTATGGGATGAGATGACATCCCGGGCTGTGTACTACATGAACTACAAAATGAACTGGCACCTCACCTAAGTGTCATGTTTAATCATAGCCTCAGCTCAGGCTTCATGCCCACTGAGTGGTGCACAGCTACAGTTATCCCACTCCACAAGGGGGGATCCACCTTGGATCCCGGGAACTACCGTCCCATCAGTCTGACGAGCCTGATCTGCAAGGGCATGGAACGCATTATCATGGAACTTTTAAACAAAGACATTGGCAACCTTCAAACACTGGATCCCACCCAGTTTGGGTTCGTGAAGGGCCAATCTTGTCTTCTGAACCTGATTGACTTCTTTGAATCAGTCTCCAGAGCTGTGGACAAGGGTAAGGCAGTCCACACAGCCTATCTGGACCTCGCCAATGCCTTCAACACCATCCCCCACTCTGGAATCATAGATAAACTTACTAAGCTGGGCATAAATCCCTATGTCACTTGATGGGTTGATACTGGCTTACTGACAGAACCCAGACTGTAAAAGTAGCTGACTCCAAATCCATCTCCAGACAAGTGGAGTACCTCGGGGTTCAGTCCTGGGACCACTCTTGTTTGGCATCTACTTCTCTGCAGTACAGGCCAACACTAAGGGACTCTGGCTAACAAAGTTCGCAGATGACTGCAAACTGGGAGCCATTATTGAATCCCCAAATGATGTGGATATTCTACAAAAGGGCCTTACAGAAACAGATGCCTGGTACCAGAGCCATGGGCTCAAGCTCAGTGCCAAGAAATGTATAGTTATCCCCTTTGGAAAAAAACATGTACCCATGAATTACCACATAGGTGGCAGTACACTAAACATTGAAAGTGTGATGAGAGACTTAGGGACACAGGTGGACAGTGGTCTCACCTTCGATAACCATATCGCCACAACAGTCAGAAAATCCTTCTAGGTGGCACACCTCATTACTTAGGGCTTTTCATACAGAAAAAAAAAGAAGCTATGTACTCACCATAACGTTCCATCTGAGTAGGAAAACTTCATTTGTCAGCAACCTGTGGGTTACGGATCCAACACGGATCCAAGCTGGCAGCATACCAAGCAAAAAGATCTGAGCTCCAAGCTCCTCCCCCTTACCCATACTACACTGAAACCTTCTTCCGATCCTCAGATTGCATTTGCCACCTGCACATAATAACAAAACAACTAACAACCTGAGACACCTGACTCAAGGACAAAGTAAAGCTCATAAGTCCAAACTTTGAGCTCAACTAAATAACCATGAAGGTCAGGAGGAAGAAGGGAGGGAGGGATGGTTGCTGACAAATGAAGTTTACCTACTCAGATGGAACGTTATGGTAAGTACATAACTTCTTTATCTGAAGTAGTTAGTTCAGCAACCTGTAGGAAAGAGTCCCCAGTTACCCAAATCTTGGGAGGCCCTTAAGAAAGGATATTCTGAGGAGGTTGCAGTGTAGTATGGGTAAGGGGGAGGAGCTTGGAGCTCAGATCTTTTTGCTTGGTATGCTGCCGGCTCGGATCTGTGTCGGATCCGTAACCCACAGGCTGCTGATCAAATGAAGTTAACTACTTCAGATGGAGGTCATTGTCCCACTGTACTCATCCCTCATTAGACCCATTATAGAGTATAACGCCCCATGTGGTATGTACCTCACAAGACATCTGCAACAGCTGGACAGGCCACAGAAATACCTCACTAAAAGAATCACAGGCCTAAAGCAGATGCCATATGCTGACCGTCTAAAAAAACACCAGCTATACTCTGTGGCATATCGTCTACACAGAGGTGATCTCTGCTTAACATACAAGGCCATGTCAAACCCTGAGCTGTTGGACATGCTCCACTTAAAGAAATCCCAATCCCTCAGAGCCACACACTACAGGGATCTAAATCTTGTCATCACAATAAACAAAACATGCTGGAGGGATAGGTTCCTGACCCAGAGACTCCCCATACTCTGGAATAGACTGTCCATACATGTCAAGCAAAGCGCCTCCTTGGCCCTCTTCAAAAGGAACCTTGATGATTCGATGGGAGATAGGAAATTCACCCCAGGGATCATGTCAGTCTCCCTGCTAGACAGGGGTCCAGGGAAGTAAATATTGTGGGAAGAAATATCCAGGGAATTGTTATGACTAGGCTTGTATAGGCCCTAGGGCCGACTGCCTAGTACCTACCTGTGAACCTATGAACCTATAAGGAATGATTAGGCTATTTGGGTGTTGTTAACTTAGCAATCAGGCAGAATTAATAAATACATAACAGATTCCTAGCCTAAAAATTTCAACTTTGCTGTTTATGTGACTCTATCTTATGGAATGCAGAATATATGGGACTTCATCTCATGATACTTTTCACTCATTGTCTTTGTACATTTTTATCCCAAGTGCAATGACAGTGAATTTTTATGTGGTAGGTCTCACAGAATGCACATTAAAAGCCTAGAGCAAAACTGTGAAGTGATTTCAAAGTTACAGTTATTACCACGTAATATACAACATAGTAAGGAGAAACAGACCCACCCACAGTCCCACATTAGTGCAAAAATAAAGTGTAGCAGTGTTACCTATATTGTGCCCTCTGCATTGACTATACACATTTCCACATTCACAATGAGAGAGAGAGAGAGAGAGAGAGAGCAAGGCATATGCTACAACAGTCTGGAATGTCAGATGTTCAGAACTATTATATGGACACAGCTTGACCTTTACTTGGCCTTGCTTGGGCTACAGACTCAACATTCCTTAAGTGGAGCCCCACTTCAAGACTTAAATGGCTCTTCTTGCTCAGTAATGCCTTGACTGGTGACTTCACACAGTGTTTGCAAAACCACACGTCACTACAGAATTTCAGAATACATTTACATTGTTGGAAGGTAGAGGTCATGTATACAGGATGTGAAATTTTTGACAATTTGTTAAAAAAGGACCAGGTGAAAATAATAAAATGGAAGAATGCCATGTTAACCACCTCTGTATTATTTGCTATATATAATTTCCAACAAATGGCTGTTTATTCAGTGAACAAACACCTATGACAAATATTTTCAAAGTTGCATTTATGTATTCATTTCACAAGTATTGAGGCTGTCACAGTACTGTTCTGTTCTGCAAGGTGATTTCACTTAGGCACACAGAAGTTATCATGGTGGCAGGGGTGTAGCAAGCACATTCCATTTTGTACTCACAAGCTGTTAGTGCTATCCCCTGAACACTTATCCCTTAAAAAGTGGACTGATCTCTCAAAATGCTGCCCCCCAAAGCACTTAATAAATGTAAGTAACATTTATAGCTGTTTCACCTAAAACTATTAAAAATGTTGTTTTAGCTTAGCAATATTGCACCTGTTGTTAAAGCTATTTACTTAGACAGTTGTAGACATAATATGACCTAAAAAAAACATGTTGATGTGATGCTCTGAAAAAAAAAACAATACTCAGTAGAGTAAAAAAAGAATGACCAGCTACACCCTTGTGTGATGGTCACTAAGGAGGAAGACATCGGTGGAGGACATTTAAGTAAAGGGATACTTCAGCAAAGTGTTTTTCAGATATTTTGCTGAAAAACTACATCATTAAAGTCAGTACAAAAGAAAGTTTCCTCACCTTTTAGCCATGAAGATTTTCCAAAGTGCTCCTTCAATCTGTTTTTTTAACAGACATGTTTAACAAACTGTCCGTCATGTGGCCCCCAAGAGACACCCATAGATGGTTTACTGAAAATTGGCAAAAATTATTAAATGCACTTAAGGGCAAAGGCATACTTTTTAACTGTCCAGAATTTCACAAAATATCTAGATTATTTAATCATATTTTTGGTCATTTCCTAATAAAGTCCGTGGTTTTCTGGCAAATCATTGTAGACTGACCTCATTAACTAATGGCAGACATTTGAGTTTCATATTTAACATACATCAGAAAATGCAAGCTAATGCAAACCCTGTTATTTTTGTGGGTCTATATTATATTGTAGAAATGGCATTACAGCGAATGCTGTTTTGACGACACATAAAAAGCAAAATCCGAAAACAGCGAAACCCCAGGTCACCAATTTTTTTTTCCTAGGGAAAAAAATTGGTAGACCAACAAGACACAACACCCCCCCCCCTAACTAAATATACCAACTCCGAGACTGGCACACATCTTATTATTCTAGCTACTTCCAAAGTTTGGAAGAAGAAGAGAACCTTATCAATACAGACAGCAGGCAGAACCAAATTTTTTTATTATGATACTTAAATTTGTTGGTCCGTACTTGCAGAATGTTCATCATATTGATCACTAACCATAGTTATACAGGGTAACATCATGTCAAGAATATAACAGCTGGCCAGCTTCAGGGCATCTTCCACGCACCTAAACTGTCAAGCAGCTCAAGCTGAGATGACTAAAAGACAGGTTTGGACACAAAGCTCTACAGAGCTTTATTGCCACCAAAGAATACACTCCTCTGAGACTTTCAATGATCGGTGGTTGGCTTGTGCTTTCCTTTGCTGGGCAGGTAAGTTTCCTTTGGGAGAAAATCTTCCATTTTGTTTATTTTGTTGATGTTTTATTACTTTCCTCTTCAGGGAAGTTATTTTAATACTAGAAATGTTGGTTTTTAACTGACTGTTGAGACTGTAACATACTTTTAAATGGAGCACAGTTTAAAATTAGTTTAACATAAAAGAAAACTTTTTTTTGTGGAGAAATTGGTTTTATTTTTCTTTAGCAGAGCTGGCATCATTCCTCTCAACTGTACCGAATTCCTCAGAATTTACTGGTTTTGAGGCAAAATAATGGGGTGCCACGAATTCCCGAGTGGCCCCTTCAATTCTCAAATTTCCCTATTTATTTTTTTATTTTATTTATAAATTTAAACGTAGGGCTGATGTCATCACTTCACCGCCAACATATCCTGCAACATCATCAACATCAGGGGCATGCATGATGACATCAACCTGACTGCCTATTGGACTCTCAGAATATTTTAAAAACTAAAAAAAAAATCTTCAGTTGTTTACAGCCACAGCCTATGATGATGAACCCAGTCCCTGAGAGGACTACTGTTGTTGTTGTGTCTTTCGGCTTTTCCCGGTTAGGGGTCGCCACAGCAGAACTCTGGTCCACTAATGATTGTCAGTAGATTTTTACGTGCCGAGTTGCCAGCTCTGACGCACAACCTTCAATGAAGGTACGCCCATTCACGCATGTCTCCACGCAGAAGATGCTCTAGCTGAGAATCGAACTGGACAGCATCTTACTGTGAGGCAACAACGTTAGTGCAGCACCACCACCACACTACTGTAGTAGTCACAATTGAACAGTAACTTTCTGAGATGAATGATCAGCATTCTTTAAGGGAAGCACATAAAGTACACCTGCAAGCCTCACTGAGTAGGAATTACACCCCCTACCAATGTGGAGAGCTTTATCAACTAGAACCATGTTATGATTGGTAGCAGAATCATAATGCAGCTCTTGAAAGCGATTTGGGCATTAACTGGAATAGTTATTTGTTTTCTTGTGATTGTGATTCACTCAGTTTTTTAAAGAAGGTAAACATAATTTTTTATTAATTGTGGTGTAACTAAAAATGAAGGCTCTTTTTGTATGCATATTTGATAGCCATTTGGTGAACTGCGGTGGTGGTGCTGCTGTAGCGTTGTCACCTCCCAGTAAGACATTGTCCTGCTCGATTCTCAGCTAGAGCGTCTTCTGTGTGGAGGCATGCGTGAATGGGTGTACCTTCGGTGAAGGTTGTGCATCAGAGCCGACAACTCGGTACGTAAAAATCTACTGCCAATCATTAGCGGACCGGAGTTCCGCTGTGGCGACCCCTAACCGGGAAAAGCCAAAAAACACAACAACATTTGGTAGCACTTTTTTCTGATCAGTTTTCCCAGTTTGTGATTGTGGGCATGGGATGTGATCAGAAAAGAAAAAGAAACAAAAATGTTTGCCAGTTCTGTCAGGAGCTTATAGAAGCAACTTTTCAATCATGGAACTAATGTTCTTTGCAAGGAAAGGACAGTGTCAGAGACACTGCAGCAAGGCTTTTCATAATTTGACTACAATTAGTGAAAGAATGTGGTAAAGCTGAGTAACATAAATACAAATTTTCTTTTCATAACTTGGCCATTTTTATTTGCAGTAATCAGCACAGATTGTGTAAGCATTTTGCATTAAAATGCAGGCATATATTAAGGCCATCTAAAACTCAGTGAACATTTCAAATGATTCATCCATGAATAGTAACAGTGGTGGTTAATCTACTTCTAGCCTTATGCCTGCATATGCATAAATTGCGAACACTTAAAATCAGCTTTGGAAGTGAACATCTCAATATGAAGTAATTACGAACACTAGAGATATTTTATGGGATGCACTTAAACTTACACAACTGTACATAAATCATGACCTTGTGCATTAGGAGATATAGCAATATAAAAGTGTGTTAGACAGAAAAACAATTCTCAAAGAAACAATGAAAAAAATATGGTAGCAATAAACATATGCTAGTCGCTGCAGATACATGCACATATAAAATTGCAGTCAGGTGTTCAGCATTATTTGTTGACTGATATTCAGCTATGCCTAGCAACTAAAATATCAGACATTTTTAGAGGTAGACTGTTTCTGCTATGGAGGTGAATGTGTCTTTCTATAGGTGGATTCCATTTGCGTTGATTGGTGTTGTACTCCATTGTACCAAAGTTAGCTGGTTAATTTCTAGGGAGATAACTAGTAGAAGCTTGTATTTCTTGTATTGCATGTTCTTCAATTACAACCTCTGAGCTGTTTTCATTAAGTGGTGGATGGTATGCATGTGCATATGTTTCTTCCTTTCTTTTTTGTAATTCAAGCATATCAGTGCAATTTGCTCATGCAATGCTCAGAATTGTTTAATTATTTTTACAGATTGTGTGATGTTCTGAACTAGTGATAAACATATGGGGAGAAAGCTTTCACATTCCCATAGCTTTTTTTCCCTGTTTAAATTTTCTTCAGTTCAGACAATTGATAGTAATTTATGCAATCAGACTACATTGTAGGTAGGTAACATTTTTAAACCATACACATAATTATAATTTGCATCACGTTTCATATTGAAAGTTTCACACTTGCACTAAAGTAAGCATAACTTTAAATGTTCCTAGAAGATAACCAGTGTATTCTGCTAATGAAATAACAACAAGCACTTTAAATCCACGTTCTGTCTGGGCAGTATCTGCATTCATCTTTATTCTTTATCTTGTCTGGAAAAGTAGCATATAGATAATAAAAGGAAAATAATTCTATCTTTGAATGCCTGGCTTGTACTGCTTTTTGGACTACATTGAAAATAAAGTATGTGAACATTATTTTTTTCTCTTCCTGATTTATACTGCCATTGTTTTACCAGCATATTCAGTTATAACAATTTTCATAGTTTTGTGATACTTTGACATTTTGCATGCTTTAAGCATGTAGTTTTTTTTTTAAACTGCTAATCTATATGCATAACAGTTTAACTTTCTGGATTGGTAAGTGTTGAAATTAATAATATAAAACTGTGCCTGAGAGCATTTGATATTTGTGATTGCATCTCTGAATGCTTTATAAATTACAAATGCTCTTGACTCAGTTCCTACATCTGATGGCTTTTATTTAGGATGAAATTGTCAGTTAGGTTTGTACATACAATATAGTAATAGGCACATATTGTGTAAGCACAAGCACTTGTGCTTGTAATAATATTTTTGAAAAAAAAGCACTGATATTATTGACAAAAGATAGTGATAAATGTACTAGTATGCATATTATGAATTATTATTAGTGAATGTTCATGATCAGTGTCTGCTTCCTATAATTACAGCTAGGTTTACATTCACAGGATTTGATTTTGAAGTAGACTGGAGAATATTTCTTCATTAATGCCAATTAGAAATATTCTCCAATCTACTTCAAAACCAAATCCTGTTCTTCAATTTACATTTGAGTGTTGGTATCCCACAATTCCACTGGGGTGGGCAGGTTGCATAATTATGTATACAAATATTTATAAAAAAAATTGCATTTGAGTTTTATACAAGTTGAAAGTTTGATACAAGCTCAGATGTTAATAAAAATAAAACGCTATTATCTGGTTATATTTAGTGTGCGATATTTTGTCTGTTCATCAATTTACATTTGAATCTTTGATCCCACAATTCCACTGGGTGGGTGGGGTTGCATAATTATGTATACAACATGTATGTTAATCAGTGTCCAGATTTTTGGCCTGTTGTACCTATTTTTCATGGGCCCTTGTTCACATTTTTGATGTTTCTAGGCTTAGTATGGCTGGCATAGTATTTTAAAATGCTTTTTACTGTGTTTTTTTCTGTCAAAAAAGTAACCTTTGTCGACTGGTAGTTTTTTACCAGCAATTGCTGCCTGTCTTACCCAGGAAAGCCACATCATTTTCAGTCTGATCATGGACCAGACTACCAGTCCCAAAACTGGTCCTTCTTCCAGACACAAAAAGAAAAAGTTAAGCAAACAGCCTTTACCACCACAGCAGGCTAGCAATTTACCTGAGCCATACATGTGTGTCTCTTCTGTGGCCATTTGTTGCATCTCAGACTAATCATCTTTTACCCCAGATCCCTCTGGTGTAGCACCTACAGCCACTATGTACCAGGAGTTCCCATGTACTCTTCAGTTTTTGGGGTTCTCTCAGTGGGCAAAGGAGAGCTACTCTTAGCTATCCTGGGAGAGGGAACAAGGAAGGAAGGTTTCCTCTGTTGTGTCAGAAAGTTCTACCCATCCCTGGGAAAGCAGTTGCTGCCATTAGCAACACAGATGCCTTCATTTTTTCCAATCAAAAAGAAACAGAAATCAAATCACGTATCTACTCCTACTCAAATTTCTTTGGATAGAAGTAGTTTACTGAGTCTGGGTCAGGGTTTAATTCAGGCTAATGATCCTTCTTCTAATGTAGTTTCTGTTAAAGAAATTGGGATCGCTCTTTTTCAAAAGATGTTCAAGATTCTGATTCTGAACAGTAAGATGTAGGGGCAAATATAGGGAGTTTTCCTCTGATTTCTGATTTAGACTCAGAGGAGAGCTCAGTTTCTGATTCTCCCTGTGTGGGTTTATCTTGCTGTGAGACTAGTGATAGAATGTCCTAGTATTTTCAGTGGTAGTATACTGAGGTTTCTCAGTCCTGAGTTCTTATAGAATGACTTTCCAGAACCTACACCCATTCTTCCAGTTCTGTCTGCTTTAAAAGATGCGTGCTTTACTGCTTGTTACTTTCCTGACAGTCAGCCTTCTGCCCCTAAAAGGCAGATAAATGGTATAAAATTCCTCACTCTTTTAAATTTTTATACACTATTTCCAAACCTGTCCCATAAGCTACAGCTTTAATTGATTCCAATGCTGTTAAGAACTTAGTTATTCCCAATCCTACTCTTTCTGATAAGGATAGAAAAATTAATAATAGGTATATGAAAAAAGTGTATACTTCTGCAACTTTGATTTGCACAATTTGAAATTGTCAAGCTCATATGTTAAAGTTTGTTCTAACAAATTGTTAAAGCATGCAGAATGTTTTATCTCCAGGTTCTTCTTGAAAAAGAAAAGTCTGCTTTAAATAACTTAAGTTTCTTTTGCTGCATAGGTTACTAGTCACTCTTTGCAGTGTGTGTAAAACTCTGTTGATAATTCTTCCAGGGCTATGGCCACTGGTACTGTTTTGGGGAATTTGAATAGCTGCATTCTCAGAACCTCCCAGATGATGTTAAAAATTAGATTCTAAATTCTTCCTTGGGTAGAGATTTAGCTTTTGGCCCCTATACTGCAGAGGTGATCAAAACTTATAATGAAAGCAGCAAGCTGATTCAGGGACTCTCTCATTTTTTTCAGCCCTCCGTTGCCAAATTGTCCAAGGTTTTTTTTTTTATCTCCTTACTCACTTTGGGCAAAAAACAGAATAAACAGTCTCAACAAAATCCAGGTAGACATTTAAGAAGAAATGGCAAGGCAGTTCCAAAAGAAGTCTTGAACCTCTCAAAACCAAGGACAGTCCAGCAAGTCTGAAAGAGCACTCAAGAGACCTTTTGATATCCTCACACCTTGGCCCCTTTTTTCTTCCAGAAAGTTCAAATCTCCATTTTTCTCTTTGGCAACAAATTGTTTCAGACAAATGGGTTCTGAAAATCATTCATCAGGCCTACAGTTGGAAGTGAGAGGAAATTCCTCTTTCCAAAGGGTTATTCCTCATTTTCCAGATCAGATTCTATTGTTTCCACCAGTTCTTTTTATCACATGCTTTTCCAAGCAGTTATAAAACCAGTTCCTCCTTCCCAGGTGGGGAATTTTTTTTTTATTCAATGATGTTCATAGTGCCAAAGAAAGAAAAGTTTTGGAGACCAGTTCTGGATCTTTCTTTTCTAAATCTGTTGGTGATATTGCCTCTTGCTTTTGTGTTGGTATATGAATAAACAAGTCATTGTGGGTACTGTTTAAACAGCTTTATTCTATACAAACACATCACTATAGTGGCTTACTGACTATGACTTAAGTAACTTATATACAAACAAACAACTGCAATCATACCTGTTCAATCTCTGGTGCTACTACAAAATGGCACTAGGGATTGCACGTGTCTGGAATTTATACATGCATGCACAGCCTTGCATGCGTCTTAAAGATATAGCGCACAAACGTTCCACTCTGATCAACATCCTCCCTCTTTGAGAAATAGATCATGCAATTTGTCATAAGATTATTTGGCATGCAAAAATCGCAGGTAATCTATAGACATGCATTATACACATATACATACAATCAAGTCCACCTTGCTGCATATTTTAAACTAGGCTTAGAAGCTCATCCATATCTTGTGACATAAAACTGGAAATTAGATTTAGCAACTGGGACAGTCTCTCCTAAATGGTTGACCTGTGGAATGTTCAAATCACTTTCTGGGACAGAATCAGACTTTTGAGCACATTCTGGTTTAGAAACAATGCCTGACTCAGTCTCTGATTTAGAGTTTGCATCACATATACAATGTTGTGATTGCAATGATGATGATTCTGGTACAGGAAGAAGATGTCTGCAATTCCTCCTATACTTCACACCGTTGGAGCTTACCAAATAGGATCTCAGCTCAGCACAGATGCCCGTAATCTGTCCTATTCGAGCCAAACCTTTCGTTGTCTGAATTCGTACCATCTCTCCTTCCCTCAATGAGCGAAGAAATTTGCTCGATCTGTTATAACTAGATTTCTGGATATTACGCTTCTTAAAACAATTGAGCCTTGATGGTTTTATTGTTCTTAGAGTTAGGCTGTAATAAACTTGAAGCAATAGCTAGCTTAATTCTAGTTTGTCTGGAAAGTAGTTTTTGAGCAGGTGAGTCAAGAATATCATTATGAGGTATGTTTCTGAGATTAAGTAAATTCAAGAATACATTGGTATTATCATGCTTTGACCTTTCATGTAATTGCTTTGCACTCTGTACTGCTTGTTCAGCTAGACCATTGGATTGAGGATATTTAGAACTACTAGTGACATGTACAGAGTCCCATTCTTTTGGAAATTTCTGAAATGACTGGCTAGTAAATTGAGTGCCATTGTCAGAAAAATGTTTGTGCGGACTACCACGGACTGAGAAATGACGTTTCAACTTAGTAATAACAGCTGTCAAAGTTAAGTTTGGTAGCAGATCAATCTCTAACCACTTCAAATAAGATTATACCAAAACCAAATAGTATTGATTGTTCCATTTAATGATATCAGTTGCTACTGTAGACCAAAGTAGTTCAGGAATTGGACTTAGCTGAAGCGGCTCTTTGCAAATGTGATCTGGTACTATTATATACTGAACAAGAAGAAAGAACACCATGAATGTCCTTTGATAATGAAGGCCAAAATACTAATTCTCTTGCCCTTCTCTTAGTGGGTGATAAACCTGGGTGACCGTGATGTGGAATCTGAATATATTCTTGCTGTAAGGAAGCAGGAGCAACAATTTTAGGACCTTTGAAAATAATGCCATCTTCCATCAACATTTCATCTTTGTAAGGAAAATACGCTTGCACCTCAGGTGATACACTAGATTGTTTTGACGGCCATCCAATGCTGATGTAGTGATTGAGCTTTTGTGAAACTGGATCAGTCATAGAGTGATCTCGCATCTCATCAAGTCTAGTAGTGGAAAATTTACGCACTGACATTACATCAAAGTCAAAACTGTCTGCATCAAGCTGTTCTGTTGTACTTCTAGGTGATCTGGATAAGGTATCAGCCAGACAGAGCAATTTACCTTTAGTGTAGACCATTTTGAAACTGTGCTTTTGCCATTTGAGCATCATTCTTTGTAATCTCGCTGGAATAGAATGCAGAGGCTTCTTTAGAATAGTAACTAGAGGGTGATGATCAGTTTCAGTCTGGATATCTGGATATCTTGACCATAAATATAATCGTGAAACTTGGAACGTGCGAATACTTTCACCAAAAGCACTTTCTCAATTTGAGCATACTGCATCTCAGTTTGAGTTAGTATCCTAGATGCATAGACTACTGGTCTGCCTTCTTGAAGAATAACTGCATCAAGATCAAATTTTGAAGCATCACAGGAAAGAACAACTGGTTTATTCACATCATAGAATCTTAACACAGGTGGGGTGGCAATTATCTGCTTAAGGTCATCGAATGTCTTTTGATGAGTATCTAACCATGACCGTACAACATTTTTGCATGTTAGCTCTCTCAAAGGTGCTGTCAACTCACTGAAGTCTGATACAAATTTGCCTAAATAGTTAACAATGCCCAGAAAATGCTGTTAACTTTGCACATTGTCTGGTGCTGATATCTCTAGGATAGCTGTTTGATTGGCCGGGTCAGGTCTCAAAACCTGCATTTGTAAACAAATGACCTATGTATGTAACTTTTGGAAGTCTGAATTTGCACTTCAGAGGATTGAGTGAGCTTTAAATTTAATTCACACGCTCTATATAGAACTTTCTTGAGGTTTCTATCATGCTCTGCTTCACCACTGCCTTGAATTAATAGATCGTCTACTATAATGGTACAAGGATAACCTGAAAAAATTTGTTCCATTACACACTGAAAGACTTTACTTGCAGAATTTATTCCAAATGGCATCCATAGGAATCTGTATCTGCCAAATGGAGTACCAAAAGTAGTTAGAAATGAAGATTTGCAGTCAAGCATCACTTGCCAAAATGAACTCTTTGCATCCAAAACAGAAAATACAGTGGCAATCGGTACTAGAGCTGTATCTTCTTCAGCTGTGTGCATTGGATAGTTTGGTCTTTTTAATGCTTTGTTCAAATCTATAGGATTAATGCAAATTCTGATTTTGTCTGTGCCTTTTTTGTGAGCGGCTACCATGGATGACACCCATTCTGTTGGTTCTGTGACTGGACAAATCACAACTTGCTGCACCATTTTATTCAGCTGAGATTTAACTTTATTTTGCAATGCTATCAGAACTCTTCTTGCTGGTCTGACTACTGGAGTGATCTTAGGGTCTAACTTCATGGAATACACAACTGGAAGTTTGCCTGATTTGTGATCAAAAATATCAGCATATTCTGAGAAAATGGCTTCGGAAAACTTGAAACACAGAACTGCACTCACATGATGAACTTCGTTAGTAAAAGTAAGCAGATTCATTCTCAAACCATCTTTGAGACCCAGTAAACACTATACTGGTCATTGGACTATGTAGAATAGCAAGTTGTAACAGTTCTTGGCCAAATAACATGAAAGTACTACTGAACCTTCAGTCTGAATTTCTTCACCTCCATAAGCAAAAAGTCCCACACTGCGGGTTACATTGAGTTGTTCGTTGATTCTCACTTTTGCAAATGTGTCTGCTGATATAACATTGCACTTTGATTCAGTGCCTACTTTGAGCTCTGTGGATCTTCCATTAATCCCAACCGTACAAACCACTTCACTCCTTGTTCATAAGTTTACTGCATCATCTCTTTCTCCAAGCACTGATACATCATCTATCAACTTGTTTTTTTGTGTGACCTTTTTTTACAACTGTGTGATGCTTACTTGATTTGCAAAACTTTTGGAAATTATTCCATTTTTTGCACTTGTGACATGGCTGACCATATGCTAAACACTTTTCTCTTTTAGACTCATGATTTACACCACAATTGCAGCAGTTAACAATAAAACTAGATTTGGGTTTTGCTGACTCACGTTTGTGTTGCACTGAGCTGGCAGTGGAGCTTGCACTTTTACCAGAAATTTCTGGAAGGCTTCGTACCATCTTTAGAAACCCTGTGGCTTCCCGTGCTTAGGCCTGTTCCTGTTTGCCATGTGTTGCATACTATCTACGTTCACTCTGGAGCTCAATGAAACCCTGGTTTTGTCACTTGCAGGCATATTCATATGACTTTCTGTCACCTCATGGATCTGACAAATCTCTATTGCTTTACTTAATGTCAAATCACTATCACAAAGCAAAATCTTCCTCCCTGTAGCACTATTAATACCACACACAAGTCTGTCCTATATCAGCTCATTTTTTAAATCACCAAACCGACACATTTTAGCTCTGTTTCTTAAGTCAGTTACATAAGCTGCAAATGTTTCCCCTGGTTTCTGATCTTGTGTGTAAAACAAATGCCTCTTTAACATAACATTCATCTGGGGCTTGCACATTTCTCTGAACTTACGCTTCAAACACTCGAGGTCTTCCCTTGATTCAGCTTGAACAACAATATGGTGGTCTGCACCTTCACCTTCATACACTGCTGGTGCATGTACAAATGAATAGTCTCTTTCTATGGCCTCAGATCCTGCTAGATTTAACAAAATGAATGCCCAGGCACATGCATCTCTATCTGCATAAGCTGCTTGTATGAAAATATCGTACTCTTGTTCAAATATTCTCCAGTTCTCTGCAATATTCTGAACAAACACAAGTGGTTGGGGATTTCGAAATCCATCTGCCATATTAACACATACCAGTGAAGGGTCTTGCAAATAAGCATGAATACACACACACACACACACACACACACACACACACACACACACACACACACACACACACACACACACACACACACACACGTACACACACACGTGTATAGATAGCTGGCATAAACACAACTTGCTTGATGCTTTTGTGTTCTAAACTTATACTTTCTCTCATTGAGCTTATCGGAATTATGCAAATGAACAAACTCATAGTACTTTTGAATAACTGGACTTGGTGAAATAAACTTCTTTGGCCTCTCAAAGCTTTATTGGACTTTGCAAAATAATTTTTCAGATTTCTTGATGCTTTACTGTGCTTTACAAAATAACTTTCTCAGGCTTTCAATGCTTTATGGAACTTTGCAGAATAGCCTTTTCGAACTTTTTGATGCTTTACGGAACTTTACAGAATAATTTCTCAGACTTTTCGATGTTTTATGGAATCTTTGATAGGTAAAGGCAGAAATGCTAAGGTAATCGCTTGAAATTTCTTATCGATAAAGGCAAGAATGCTACAGTCATGCAACATTACTTGTTAAAGTCATCACTTTAAGAAACATTCATGAACTTTATAATGCAACTGAGTAATTCACTGCAATACTTCTGTAATCTTGTGCAAGAAACACTTTTTTTATCAATACAAGAAATATGTCAAGCAACTGTACAATGCGAATAAATCAAACTTTGTTGCCCCAAATTCAATAGCTTTCGAAGTATTTGCACTTTGCAAATGACTGCATATAGCACACTGAAATGTCTCCAAAATGGTAACTCTTTACAGCACAGAAAGCACTCTGTAATGGTAGCACTTCGCAAATAGACACTCCCAGCATACAAACTTTTTGAAATAGCTATGCTTTGACTGGATTGTACGAAATAGTTGCACTTTGTACAAAATACACTCTTTGAAATACATGCATGGTAATAAGCACACACTGTAAGCACTTTTATACACTCTGAGATACTTTGAATAACTTTAGTTATGCCCTTGATACAATACAAAATTGTAGCTATGCCCAAACACAGCACCTTGCCCAAACACAAGCAATCACCTTGCTTTACTTTTACTTACTGTGCCCGTTCGTGTTTCTTTCTATATTTGTTTTGCTCATTTAAGCTGTTTTTATGCCCAATGTACTTGTACTCATTTTACTCTAAACATGCCCAATTCTTCCCTAAACACACCCGCTCTGCTTAAACATGCTTGTTTTGTGCTTTACTGTCGATCATCTTATCAAATACTTTTATCTTAAACATTTTCTTTAGTTAACAAACTTTTCTTGTACTTTCCACTTGCCTGATAATGCAGTTTGTGCCCTTGCAATGCCCCTTTTGCCTTCTGTTACATTGAGTAAACAATTCGTATTATTTCTCATTACCTTTGATTATTTCTGGTTATGTTTGTAGTCTTTTCTCTAGATTTTACCTTCGCTGTCATCTTTATATCTCATGGCTCTGAATGTTCTTCTCTCTTCCATCCCACTTCTGACACCATGTTGCTTTTGTGCTAGTGCATGAATAAACAAATCTTTGTAGGTTCTATTTAACAGCTTTATTCTATACAAACACATCACTGTAGAGGCTTACTGACTATGACTTAAGTAACTTATATACAAACTAACAACAGAGATCATACATGCTCACTCTGGCTGCTTCTACAAAATGATACTAAGGATTGCACATGTCTGGAATTTATACATGCATGCATAGCCTTGCATGCTTCTTAAAGATATAGCACACACACATTATACTCGGATCTACAGTGCCCAAATTCAAAATGATGCCACTTCACAGCCTGTCACCTCTTCTTCCTCTTTCAAATTTCCTGGTAACACTACCCTTAAAAAATGTTTATCATTACATCCCTCTTCATCAAGATGTCAGACATTTCTTAAGGCTTTGTGTGTCTAGGTCTTACTATCAGTTCTTTTCTTTACCCTGTGGACTATCTACTGCACCAAGAGGGTTAACAAAGTGTCTGGCTCTAGTTATAGCTCATTGCAAGCTACAGGATATCCATATTTTCCACATTTAGATGACTTGCTTATCTTTGCAATGTTTTTGTCAAAGTGTCACGAATGTCTCTATTGATTGGGAGATCTCTTACACAAGCTTAGATTACAAGAGAGCATTCAAAAATCTTTCTTGACTCCTTCACACAGGATTGTGTGTCTGGGATGTCAACTAGACACCTTGGTTCAATGAGCTTTTCCTCCACAGAAAAAAATATATTTATTTATAGCTATTTCTAAGGTTTTCCACTCTGACTTCAGTCACTGCAAGGGAATACTTTAGGATTTTGGGTCTTACATAGCAATGATTCTCATGATACCCTTGGCAAGACTCCAAGGGAGAAATATACAGTGGTATCTAAGTTCTCTTTGGTCCCACCATCAACACTCTTTATCTTTTCAAATCCCAGTGCTGGGGTTTGTCAGAAGAAATATATTTTGGTGGAGACAACAGATATCTTTCAATCAAGGTCTCCCCTTCTCCCTCCCTATCCTAAAGCAGTCAGTCATCACATATGATTCAGACTTTGCTTGGGAATCAGTTTTAGGAGAGATAAAAGTGCAAGGGGTGTGGGACACCAAAGACAGATGCAAGCAAATAAATGTCAAGGAGATGTTTGCCCTGATCAAAGCATTCAACTCTCTGAACCATCTTTGGTCCCTTGGACCTTTTCAAGTGGTTGCATAAATATCACAATCAGGTCATACCCCTTTTGCAGAGCAGCCATGTTAGCTTGGGATATAGCTTCACAGCACAGTCTCACTCTACAGGCATCCTACATTATGTCAGAGCAAAATTATGTGGTAAACAAGCAGAGTTGGACCAAGGCAGACCCCCATGAATGGAAACTAGATCAGGGAGTCTTCCAAGATTTTATCCATCTGTGAGGAGTTCATCAAGTACAATTAACTGGCAAAATTCTATTCCAGGACTCCATGCAAGAAACATATCCAGGGTATTTCTGAAGATTCAGAAGGAATCAGCAAAGATAAATATCATTGTGGTGACTCCCTTCTGTCCAGGGCAACTGTGGTTTTCTCTTCTTTTAAAAATGGACATGGGCAATTACCACAAGCTTCCTCACAGACTGGATCTACTTACACAAGAACATGAGTGTTTGATGCACCCCAACATCACTCAATTTCAATAGACTGCCTGGATGACAGGGGCTTAATTCCTTTAAGGCATCTTTTTACAGAGTATGTGCAGCATGTACTAGTAGAGGCAAGAAAGCCTTCTACTAGAAAATCATATATTAGCAAATGGGAAAGATTTTCTAGTTGGTGCCAACAACATAGTCAACACCCTTTCAGGGCTAGTTGTTCTCTGGTTCTGTAATATTTGTGTGAGCTACACTTCTATGAACTATATTATTCTTTTATCAAGATTAGTTTATTGGCCATTTCAGCATGTCTGGCAATGGATCCTTCTCCTTCAATGCAGTCTAATGTCAAAATGTTCTTGAAAGGGGTTTCGCATAAGAGGCCAGCAAGAAAAATGGTGACCCTTGTTTGGGATCTTAATTTTCTGTTGGAGAGCTAACACCTGCACCATTTGAACCAGCTAATCTGGCTGATTTGAGGTTTTTTAACATGGAAAACAGTTTTACTGACTGCTCTGACCTCTTCAAGATGGGTATTTGAATTGCAAGCTATTATGGTGAGTCAACCCTACCTCATTTTGTATAAGGACAGTGTTTCTTTGAGAACTAATACTTCTTGTATGCCTAAGGTGGTATCAGAGTTTACTTCAAGCCAAACTGTCCATCTCTTCATTTTCTTTCCTGAACCAAAAAATGAGGGAGAAAGGATACTCCATACCTTAGATGTCCACAGACATCTCAACCACTATCTCACCAGAACTAAGTCTTTCAGATCTTTGGATCAATTGTTCATTTCATGTGAAGGTAAGCAGAAGGGATAACCTGTATCAAAGCAGTTTCCAAATGGTTGTCTAAGGCTATCAGCTTTTGTTATACTCATCATAACAAGAGAATTCCAGGCAGGGTCAAGACCAACTCTACCAGAGACTTGACTTCATCTATGGCTTTCTGGAAAGGGTTAGATCTTAGAAGTATTCTAGAAGTTGTTACTTTGTCCTGTGCACATACAGTTACAAGGAACTATAAGTCTGATTCCTTCTCTAGGTCCAGATCAGGCTTTGGTAGGGTGATTCATCAGGGGCTCCTGGATTGTTTCCTTCTACTCCCAGATGTATTGATCAATGGTAACGTACCCATATACTTAAGGCTACTGCAGCAGTGGTCAGTATAATGAACATAGTACTTGAACTTACCATAACAACAGATGTTCAAATGATCACTGCTGCAGTAGGTGTTCTCTTCCTCCACCCCATTGCTTTCTGGTCTGTATTTTTTTCCATAGTGTGGGCATTTTTTTTTTTTTGTTGTTGCTCCTGGCATTGTCCTTTCAGTACTCATCCACTTCTGTGCTGGAAAGGTCTTAATGGCTTCACACCTATACTTGAACTGTTTGACAGTTTGGGTGTGTGGAAGGTACCCTGAAGCTTTGGGAGCTAGTTGGCTGTTATATCCTTGGCAGGGTATAACCCTATATAGCTAAGGCTACTGCAGCAGTGATCATTTGAACATCTACTGTTATGGTAAGTTCAACTTACACAACTATACTTTTTACAGTGTAGTGCTAGACCGGACCTTAACAAATTAACCTGGGGGTACATAACAGTTGTTAACACAGTGTCTCACTTTACTGTAACACTTAAATAATCTCTCTTTTTCTGAATATCAGAGTGTAATCACTGTGCTCCATGCATTACAAGATTATTTTCTTTCTATATCAACTGTCAAATGCTTGCCATACATAGTAAAGAAATGTTGTTGTAGCTGCTTCTGTAAATTAACAAAGGATTAGGAAAAAAACAAAACATTTGCAGTCTTGAATATATAAATTATAATCCTGTATTCAAGCCTCAGTACATCTTTGCTTTCAGCATCAATCAACCTAATTTCTTCATTTAATAATATGGGCTGGGGAAATATGTGGTTTCACCATGACAAATGTAAAACATTTAACCTGGTACTGAAAAAAATTGACAAAATGTGAGATTTTGACCTTTGTTTTCAATGTATTGCTTACGGCATCCTGCCTCATGTGCTATTCAGTTCTTAGTGCACAGTATTGTTACAAAAGAAAATTTGTACAGACATTGCAAAATTAGACTTTGACATGATTTTTCAGTGGTAGCTACATAGTTCACAGTGCTGGCACCTACATGGTTCACAGTGCACAGGTCAACAGCAGGCAATCAGTCTTCAGGCTATGAACACCTAGCCAGTTATCAGACAATGACCGAGGTGAGACTCAAACCCTGTACTGTGTGTTTCTGAGATAAACAGCTTAACCATATAGCATTAATGAAACTCTGGGAAAATGTTAAGAAATAATCAAGTTGTAGCCATTTAATTATGTTTACGAGAAAATAAAAACAGACATTAGAAAACAAAACCATAAGCATATCGTTTGTTTTTTTTTCTTTTGTGTGGAAAGCACAGAAATGGTAATATTTAATCATCCCTTAGATATTTCTGTTCTTTATTTTCAACATCTTGTCCGTGGGACTTTATTCTAGCAACTATTACATGCTACCATGCAGCTATCTTCTAAAAATGTGTTGTTGTTAAAAAATAAAAGCAAACTAATTGTTAAGGGCAGAATTACAACATATCATTATTACAGACCAGTCTATGGATTTCTAGAATGTGTATTGTAAACATCTGGTTCACAATGACTGAAAATTGCTAAGTATATGTTTCATATAATTCTATCAGGTAATGCTACAGTGTTACATAGACTAGAAGTGATTTATTAATCATATTCTCAAAATGTGAATAATCTATTTGCAAAAACAAAGCAAAATATTTATTAGGGTAATTTTGCAGCATTATATTGATGGAAATTAACTTATATTAGGCTTTTGCACGACTTTCTCATACCACATGAGCAAAGCTGATGAGGTTACATCTGAACAAATTCATCCCCTGATGTTGAAGTCCAGTTGCTGTTGTCCATAGAGAATAACTGCTGATGTGGTTTCTGTGTCTGTACTGACAGTGATCCCCCCTTTTTTTACCTGATTTCTTATTTCTCTTTGGTCGTCTGACCATAGTGTTGGTGTAATTGTTGGGTGTGGAGAGCTTATCCCCCCTGCCCAGTGCAAAAAATACATTTTTACAAAATATCTCATCAAGTTGAAGTTTCATCCTGCTGTTGTCATGTGATTACACACACACACACACACACACACACACACACACACACACACCACTCATAGGTATAATAATGAAAATGGGAGGAATTCGGAGGGAATGCATAATTTCAGAAGCACTGTTTAAGGCAATGAACTTTGTATGCATGCAGTATGTGAAAGGGGCATGTGCTTGTTTCATTTACTGTCTATGCATCTGTAATGGAATTAATCAGAATGAAAAATTAACCTTTTTTAGGTATATGACTGACTCTGCATGGGTATGGGCTGGATACCTTTTTTTTTTACTTTTTATAGTCTGCTGACCAGGTTAGTCCCACTAGGTTAGTAGCCTCATTTCAGGAGAGACGCAAGATGGTATTCATACTACCAGGGGAAATTTGACCAGGATCATGGGGATCTACCCCTACTATTTTCAATAAGTGTCATGTGATCCTTTAGCTGCCACCAACTCAGCACACAGCATCTCAATTTAATGTAATAGTTCAAAAATCATCTGTTGAGAGTGATCCATTTGAACTTAAAAACGTAGCAGTTGCTACATCTGATTTTTTGGGAGGCCAAGACATTTTTGATGTTTATTTATTTTTTTATTTTACAATTGTTTACCGGGAAAGTCCGACTGGACAGAATGTCCTTTTTCAGTGGAGACCCAGGGAGAAAAGCTCTGCATTTGTAAATAACCATAAGATACATATACAACATACAGATACAAATATTGATTCAATCTCGGATACAAGTACAAAATGAAAATTTGATTTGTGGAGCTTTTCTCCCCAGGGCTCCGCTGAAAATGAACATGTATCCAGTCAGACTCTCCTGGTCAACAGATGTAAAATAATAAAAATAAATAAAATAAAATACATGTTATACATTTCACTGATACAATCAAGTAGTCCAGATAGGATACAAAGAATAGCAGTACTGTGATTGTACGTAGAAAACAAGCTTAGTAGGGGTATACAATTCAAACACAAAAATAACTGCTTTGTTACTTTAGCTGCCTTAAGACATCTATTTCCTAGCCAGGGTGATGTTGATAGTAAAGACCAGAATGATGCTTTATGGCATATGGTTTTCTGTCACTTAATGCTTTTTGGATATGTTACATAGATTAAGGAATCTATTTTGGGCTGCTGAGGAGTGTAGTTTCACATTTTCCAAAGTTTGCCTTTATTTTTTGAAGGGATTTTAGATCTTTTGTTAGCCTTCAGTCTTGATTACATTTGTGAAAAAAATAAGTAAGACGGAAGAGCTTGTCTTGAATGAACAGAATTGGTGTCCAGTCAAGTTGTGAGAGTGAGACTTACAGCTTACAGATACTGCAAGAGAATACAGGACTAAAGGTAATTATAAGTTTTGAACTGTAAAGACTATGGGGCAGTGGTCATTTAGTAAGTAACTCTGATTACTTGTCAACAGAATCATAGAATCATTGAATACACAATCCAAGTGGGCCATGTGGCCATTTATATACCTTAAAAAAAAACTCCAAAAAAAGACCTCAGAAGAGCAGGAAAACTGTCAGCAATAACCAGATATCACTCCGAATTCGGGTTGCCAAAAATAGTGAGACGTTCAAAGTCCAAAACACAAAATGTATTGGCCACAAGGTAGATTCACCACAGTTAGTAAGTCCAAAAAAGAAAAAAAGCCAATGAATAAAAGTCGAAGTTGTTTTAATAATGCACAGCCAGTATAAACGAACAAGCGCTTTCGCCTGGTGTATCCCAGACTTTATCAAGTTACAATGTATTGTATGGCCGTCCCCTTTATTTATACTATGGGATAGGCCAACTAATTGATTAATTAAACATTTAAAACGTCAATTAACAAAAAAATGACTATTTTAAAATACCTGTATCTATATAATACTTAGAAATACATGAAATAGGGTAAATTTTATAACTAGTATACGTTGTGTACTAACTAAAAAGCCAATATTGACTACATACATTAAACATAAATACATATGCTTAGCCATTTCCTTAAAAAACCTTCTTATATGAATATTATATAAACATTAAACAACTCTAAAAACTAGAGTATTGATTAAGCACTATCAACATATCTGTCTCTGAGAGAATAATTTGTCAAAAAATGTTAAATTAAAAATCAATACCATTTGGATCCAAAATACCAACTTAGAAATATATAACATAAAAATGTTGACATAAAAATGATGTTGGTATACAACTTGGAACACCCCTTACACCGAACCAATTACCTGAATATATAAGTAATCCTAAATACCATCTAACTTTCTGACAGAGCCCAAGAGTACGGTGAAAAAAGTACTAAATGATGGAATTAAGTATCTGCCCCCTTATAGTTGATTGTTTCTTATTTTGAGTACACTTTTGAGACTGACACTATCATTTAGTCCAGGAAACCTGGTAGCATCCAACACCAGTTGCCACATCAGTTCACGATGCTCCAGAAAAATCTCCCAGTCCCCCCCTCTGGGATCAGGACTAACCCTTTCAAGAATGAAAAATTTGACCACCATGTTACTACACTTTAAGGAGTGCCTGAAAAAGGCATTACTCTCTTTTTTCTTTTCAATGTCGTATGTGTGTTCATATATTCTTTTTCTAATAGTCCTGGTTGTTTTTCCCACATAAAATGTGGAACACACAACACATACACCCAGGTATACCACACCGGATGAATTACAATTAAAGTGTTCCCTTGCTCTCAGCATACGATTTCTCGATGGGATGTGGACATGGTCGTCATTCAGGAGGTGAGGGCATTGGTTGCATGCCCCACATTTATAAGAACCATTCTTTCTAAGTGTGTTGGTGCTATTAGTAATACAATGATAGTGGCCAACTTGTTCAAACATATCTTTTAAATTCTTATCACGTTTTCTGATTAATTGAATTTTCTCTGGTAAACAGGATTTAATATCATCTTGTGAAGTTAGTATAGGCCAGAACATATTCATTGTATTTTCAATACATTCAAAATCCTCAGAGAAAGTGTATACAAAACCTCTGGTAATATCAGCATGCCCCTGACCATTACTATTAGGTAACGGAAGACCATGTCCTAAAAGTGGGGGATAATGTGTGTCTCTTTTAGTTTTAATTTCAGCCACACATGAATTAATCAACCAATCTGGGTATCCTCTCTCTTCAAATAGGGTGGTTATATGTTGAATTTCATTCACAAATAAATTCGAGGTACTGCACATTCTTGAGGCTCGTATCATCTGCCCTCTGACTATACCTCTTTTGGTGTAATGTGGATGGAAACTGTCGTAATGTAAGAATGCATTCGAAAATGTTTCCTTTCTATAGATCTGGGATATGAATGTATTATTGCTCCTGTCCTTCACAAGAGCTACATCCAGATAGTGAAGAGAGTGCTCACTAAGTTTGTACGTGAAGGCTAAACAATTGGTGGAAGAATTTATATAATTAACAAACTCCAGGAAACAATCCTTGGAGCCTTGCCATAATAAACAAATGTCATCCAGGTAGCGCTTATAAAAAATGATGTTATTCTTCCAATCCGATGCATGAATGAATGTGGACTCCCATTTATGCAATACAATATTAGCATAGGAGGAGGCACATGGAGCACCCATGGCCACCCCCTTACACTGCCTAAAAAATTCCCCACTGAAAAAAAATGTAATTATTATTCAAGATGATTTCCATGAATTCAACTATTAGATTGACCATATTGCTGTTGAATCCTGATTCAGTGGCCAGGATTTCCGTAAACCACTCAATACCAATACTGTGGGGTATACTGGGGAATAATTCGGTAACATCAATGGTTACCATTAACAAGTCAGGGTGATACCTATCCAAAGGGATACTAGCTAAAAATTCCCAAGAATCTTTGCAAATATAAGGCAGTGAAGAAGCAAAGCTTTTTAAACTGTATTCCACAAATTTACTCAGAGGCTCCGTAATGCCACCTGCACCTGATACCACAGGACGGAATTTTAAAGGTTCTAACCCTTTGTGAACTTTCGGTATACCGAATATAATCGGAATTTTAGGGTTGGAAACGTGTAGGAAGTTAAATAGCTTCTCATTAATACAACCTTGTAATAAATGATCTTTCATCAAATAACTGATCTTAGCATATGCTACATTAACTTCATTCCTAGAGACTTGTTCATAAGTATTATAATCATTTAAGATATCATGCATGTAATTTTCGTAGTCGAAGTATTGCATCAAAACCACCCCTCCCCCTTTATCTGCTTTCATTACTCGAATTCTGTTCTCTCTCAAAATATTCAACACTTCCTCCAAATTTCCATCAAAGTTGTTAATACTAGAATTGTGAAGTGTGCCACAATTTCTTCTAAGTTCCTTTTCCACTAACTCCTCATAAGTTCTTAGACTAGGATGAATGGGTGGGTTAAAAGTACTACTTCTATGTAAATTATTGTCAATTACATTCTGGCCTTTAAAATAAATAGACAGATTTAAATTTATATACCTTGCCAACCCCTTACCTCATTTTTTAAGGAGCAATTGGCAAGTCATACAAGAGATAAAGTTATGGATATTCATCCAATTGTCTAAACAAAAACAAAACAAAAAACAAAAAACACACAGTGATGTAAATATTATTCTTGTAGCCTTTCATTTTTTCTTTTCCTTTCATGTCTTGCTGACTCATTTTTCAAATGTATGCAGTAAGAAGCAGAGTTGTTGGTTTTCAAATAATTGATTCCTTATTCTGGCAGCCAGTGCCGCGTCCCCCCTACCATGTATTCGGGATGTGCTTTGACACTACTTGTGGTTTGCTTTGAAACAAATAAAAAGTGGTCCTTTTCGTAACCACAGTGTCACATATGATTACTGTTCAGATACTTGTTGATACCCTGTAGTATTGTTACAATAAATGTGCTTTGTACAGTTGCATTTTGGACAAACACTGGGTAGTTTCTATTCAGTTATGTGGGAAAATGACTAAAGAATGTTCTTTTAATTTAGAACATATGGCAATAAACGTGTTACGTCTTTAAGTATTTTGCAAATAAAATATTTTAAAAAGTCCCATATGACAAAAAGTACCATATAGTTTCCTAGGAAATTACCTCTGTATGAAAGCGGACTTTTCATGTTCGTGGTTAGAGAGAAAAGATGAATCTGGAATTGACAGCAGCTATCCCTTCATGTGAGAATATTGTGGCATTTATATGCAGTATAACCTCATAAACTCATAGCTGTATACCTTTTAGCATATTGCAGTCTTTCTGCTTGCTTGCAGTGTTTTCATTTGTATAGATTTTTCTTGATTAGAGTACATTATTGTAAACGGATACACTGGTAATGACTAAAACAAACTATAAAAAGGTAATTTATTTTCTTATAAGATAACTTTATAATCCAGACAGTTTCCTTTAAATGAGTTCTGCAGTGATTTTGACAAACCTTTTGTAGTCTTACCATCTCATCACTGTCCCCATACAACTATGCAGTCTTAACTGACAGTAGCACAAAACAAGTGCTACTTTTCAAGTCAAAATTCTACTTGGCATATCTGGCTTTATGCTCAAAATATGCATTATTAGATTCCTTCTACATTTTTAACTCCTTTACCATCAAAACAAATTTGGAATACCATATACCTCACAAACTCAGGCCAGATAAGCTGTATTGTGAATCTATAATTCACCACGGAAATGGTGACACCCTATTGTTAAGCATGGTGAGAAATACTTCTAATAAATTCTTTGAATGAGATATCTTTTCACCATTAATGTCCCATAGTTTTGTATTAGTTCCAGTTAAACTAGTTCTTATGAAATTGTTTCTACTAAATATTCTATACTCTGTCTGCATGAGAATCATAATAGAGGGAGTTATAGCTGTTCAGATCTCTGTGTTCAGTAGTACGGAGACTGTGGCTGTATGGAGATGGATACAAAAGATGAACAAAAACACTAACCGTCCCACTTGTGCAGAAGGAAGAAAGTTGCTAATGGTTTTAGTTTACATGACTTGTAAGTGTGACTCCTGTAATACTGAGAGTGAATGTGCGAAAACAAGACTTAGTATAAGAAATCAAAGATCACTATGTTGCTTCCTTTCCTTTTCTCTGAAGTATGGCAGTGTCAGCATTAGCATATATAAGTAGTAGGAGTGTGGAGCCCCCTATATTGGCAGTAAAGGTGGGCTTGGCTGAGCTGGCTCCTACAAAAAATGTACTATTAAGGATAACAGCAGCTGTTGACATCTGCTGTTCTCCTTTAGTTTTACTCTTTTTCATTTGTAAGTTCAGGTATCGCAATTGTAGGTCTATAAATTACAAAAGAAAGCCTAATAAGTCATCGTCTTTCTTTTGTGTTTTTGTAGAGTTATCTGTGTATGGTAGGCATGGTGCAACAGATTCTAATAAGCTTTATTGACAGTTTAAGAGAAAAACATACGCACATACAAACACACATGGATGTGAACACACACACACACATACTGTATTCCTGCATATGATCCATGGCAAAATTCTGTGAAGATCAGCAGCCTGCAAGTGGGGGCTGATTCAGAGACACAGCGAGCACATTTGAGCAAGCAAGTGAAACTGTATGGTAGGCATCATATGATAATGGACATATAATGATATGAAAATTACAACATTAGGCTAATTAGACAAACCATACATTCAAATGAGGTAAACAATATGGCAAAGCAATTGAGAAACATAAAATTCTGCAATCACTAGTGGCAGCCAGTGAGTTTTAGAATGAGTTTCCCTGATAATCAAAAGAGAAACCATGCTACAATGCTAAATATAGCAGCAATCATAGCTGAGCAGTACAGGTTGCAGGTTGCCTTCACAGCCAGTGTCCATGACATGGTATGTCCTTGCCCTAGAACAGAAGAAAACACAGATATGGCCAAATCAGACTAAAAAAAGGTTAAGAATTGTGCATGCAATACCAAACCAAGGCTATGTTCTACAGTGCACTGGTGGGTCACAATGTACTTCAAATATCACATATAACACAGCTGTGAGAGCAGGGTACAATAATCATTATATGCATAAGCTGAGAGAGGTATAGTGACAAGTATCATCAACAGGCACAGTGTTGGACTGGAGGTTTACTAAGGATGTGGAAGGGAGTATGTGATATGGCCAGGGGATGGGGATCTGGGTACACTGAGTAGGGGGTTGGTACTGCATGAGAAGGTAGCTCATCATTGGTATTGGGTAAGTGTTCAGAATGCATATCATAAGTGTTCTGAAGGTTTTGCCAGGGGACACAGTTCCTACAGATGCAGTTGCGGTATGTTATCTGTTTGTGACAAGAGCTGTGGAACATCAGGTGGGTAGCATGCAGAACTTGGACACCTCAGGCTATGGATGCATCCCCTCTGAGAAATGGCACTGGCATCAACATCTTCTGGTAGTAACAATGGATTTACACTGAATGTGTGACCACCTACCCATGGTATGTGCCTGACCAGTATGCATTCCAGCTCTTCCCATGTGATCATACAGTGCTTCACCAAGCACCCACAACTCAGAGAGTGAAAGTAACATACCCACCTTGGGGACTGTATCTACAGTGAAGGCATATGAGGAATGTCTGCAGGAACAGCATCAGCCACAGCTTATAGAGGCACTAAGGTGCTGCTCAACAATCAGTGAGGTGAACTATGTATTGAAAGTCCACAAATATCTCCCCAAGCCAGCTGCAGTCTAGCTACCATTTCTGCCATGATGGTGATGGAAGCATCAGCCGGTGCATGGATGACTGTTCTTCACATCCATTGTTTAATGCTCAGTGTTGCACTCATCTCAGACAGTGATCAGGAGTCATGGTGGTGATGGTTACCTGTATGCTTCTTACAATCTACTCCTGTCCCCGGGCTGTGTGTATGTGCCTTTTCACAGGTGTATGAGCAGGGGAGATGGGCGCCACCTGAGTAGGTGTGCTAGGAATGACCTGTCCTTTCACAAGTGCTGGTGAGGTGGGGGCAGGTTCTACAGGCAAAAGAGCTGTCTCACTGGTTTGTGTAGTTGTGTACCCTCCACAGTCACTGTTTCATGGTGGAGGACTGCGTAACTGTAGCACCTGTGAAAGGAGACAGATAAAGAGTTGTGTGTGATATTACTTATAGGTAACAACACACCAACTTGTGGTGCACAACTGTTACTGATTACAGCTATGTAAAGAATGTAAACACGAATACCTTGGGTTGTAAGCTGTTGTGCCTGGATCCAGATAAGCATGCAGAGAAGTAATAGTGATGCTTAGCTTCCCTGAGCTTATGGCTTAAGAGTGTCCATAAGCTGTCTTACTGACATAAGGTAATTACAGTTTGGTACATCCCCAACAGAGATGCAAGATGTGAGATGATGCATTCAGCCTGGTTCTCACATCCTGACCTCCAACAGGTATTATTGTACATGTGGTCTCACCAAACAAGGAAGACAAGAGCCCCTCATTGGTCACATCGCAGGTACCTTCTGTATCATAAACCCAGATCTTATGTCACTTAACTTTCAGCCTACAATATTGCTATTAATGATAAGTAAGTATTTAAGTTACATTAAAGCAAGATAGGTTAATTTTCCATTTTCACATTTGTTTACCTGCTATGTCATTTTCACATAACTGGCTGTAGTTCTGATTTGGTTTTATAGCTTATTGCTTTAGCTATTTTTTTATTATTTTTTAAAATTCTGGTAATTCCATCTCAAGAGCTTTGATTTAGGTAGTAATGTAGGTGTCAGTTTGAGTGTATATTTTTTGTGTGCAATGTATGAAGTTCTTTTTTAAAATTTACTGTGAATAAGAATGAGATACTGTGATTAGTTTACTTGTTTGAATAGTTCATGGTGTGGTCATAAATGCTTACTGATAAATTTAGGATGGTAAGGGTAAATATACAGCTATACAATACACATGCACAAATTTATATATATATATATATATATATATATATATATATATATATATATATATATATATATATATATATATACACATACATAGAGAAAAAGAGAGAAAGCTAAATAGATAGCTAGATATGAAACCTCACTTCCAGGATGCTCAGACAGCAATTGCTGTATCCACAAACTTAAAAAGATGTCCCATAGCATTACAGTAAAGGGATAGCATGAAAAAAATATTTTGCAGGGTGGCAAGTCCCACTGAACTCCCCCTGCGCCCTTCCCCACTACTCTATCTGAGGATATATATATATATATATATATATATATATATATATATATATATATATATATGTTAGAGAAATATGTATTAATGTGTGTATTAGTAATATGCTTAGTGCATTTAGAAGCTTGAAAAGGGTTAACACATTTATTCTATTTCATACTGCATAAATCTGTACAAACTGCAGTTGCTTTCTGACCTTGTACTGTTAGCTAAAATCTTGCTTGTGCCTTGGAAATTTACTGAGAAGCAGGTGATTTTCTGCTTGCATTAGGAAAATAACAAATAGAACAATACTACTTGTATGAAACTTAGACAAGAAGTTCCGCTGTGCCATGAGAAAATTCACAGCTGTAGAAGTTACAGATAATTAGTACAAAGCCTGCTTGAAAATATGAACTGCAATCAGCATTTGCTTGTATCTGTATTAGAAAAGTACCTTGAAAAGTAACACTGTACAATAGACGCTTGTAAACGGATTAATAGTCACCAAGGCCAGGTTGTTTTTCTGAAAAGTTTCTCACAAATCTAGTCATGTCAGCAGAAAATCTGAAGTAACATCTGCTGTAGAATAATGCTAAAAGTTGTGCTTGATTACGTCAGCTTAGAAGGCCATGTCTTGTAAAATAGTATAAGAATGAACATACTTCCTGTTAGTAGTTAGACAAATCCCTGTATTTGCATATTTTTGTCTCCTTGCTGCAAGTAAATTAAAGTGCCTTAACCTAACCTTACGTGTATTGGTCTTTGAAGTTTTTTCCTTTGACAGATTGGTCCTTTGGACCGGAAACCTTCACTTTCCCTCAGATCAGACAGGCCAGGTGGCTTGAAACCGTACGGGGAAGAAACCACATCGGTTCTTCTTATTTGAAAAGTCCTCCGACTGAATTGTCGTACAAAAGAGGCCAACCACTTTCTGATCTGCGACTGAAGGACGGGTTTACTCGAACCAGGTGATAAATCATGAAGGCTCAGGTAAGGTGAATCTACCTTCTTTTTTCTGTTTTAGATCAGGGACTAGATTTGTATTTGTTCTGTTAAGACTTTATTTATAAGTCAGGGACAGAAAGTTCACTGTCATGTCATAGATCAGGGAAACAGAGCAGGTAGGCAGTCATTCTGAAGAGACTATAAAAACATCCGTGGTACCACGTTAAAAATAAGGTGTTACGTAACAGTTAAAAGGGTAGAACAAAAATGGGTAATAATTGTACAAAAAGGTCCCAAAATCCGCAGTTAACCGAAGACACGAAATACATGCAGTCACAGCGTGCTGATAATACTAAATACTACTCAAAATGGGTTAATAAGTATGAATTTGACGGTAAACTAGAAAAATCCTGACTTGTCAAACTTGTCAAACAGCTTAAAACCGATTCTAGATGTCGGGTAAAGAAGCAACGTCAATTAGGAATTCCTCAGGAACACAGGTGGATTGAGGAAGTAAACCGAAGGGAACAAAAGAGTAATAATTCAAAAGCAATGTTCTTAGATAAGGAGGATAATAACTTAGTAATAGCGTCAGCCCCTCCACCTCCCTTACCAGAATATGAGGCAAGTGAACAAATTAGTCCACCCCAGCGATATCCTACTGTCACTGTGAGTAGAGCCACTACAAAAGCAAAACTGTTTGTTAGAGATCCCGTCGAGACCAGGTCTCGAACACGGGCAGGAAACTCAAAAGGGGACATTGAGTTATATCAAATGGGTAGACATTCACGATTTATGAGTGAAGAAGAAATATGCCCACTTATAGAAGTGCCTAATCCTCAGGCAGGACCCAACTATTCTAGTGTATAGACCCTGGACTCCGGAAGACATCCGGAAAGCCACTGAGGGAATTCCCCATCCAAAAGTTAATTTTAGAAAGTTCTTAGAAGATTTGCAAGGAATGAGACTGAGTTATAATTTAAACGGAGAAGAGTAGAAAAAGTAGTCAGACAAATTGTGGGACCAGATTGGCACATGATTAGTGGCGACTGGAATCCCCGTGATATTGCGCTCAGGCCCCTCCCACATAGCAGCGCAGAATTAGACAACAGAGTGAAAGGTCTTATAGACTGAATCTCTGAAAAATGGAAGCCTAGGGCAGACTGGACTTGCATTAATCAATGCATCCAACAGAAAGGTGAAACTGTTGACCGATATTATGCCAGACTATTAGAATGTTTTAATAAACATTGTGGAATGCAGGTTCCTGAAGATCAGACACACGATTCCCCATATGAGCAGCAGTTAAAGAATGCATTTTTGAAAGGCAGTATTGCACCTATAAGCAGCTTTATTACAAAACACATGGTAGATCATCGTACAAGCAGGTTACAGTCATTGCTTGAATATGCTAGACATGCCGAAAGGCATTTTAATAGCAAAAAGAAAAAGAAAGCCCAAGTATTTTCTGTAGAAGATGGAGCAGAAGTATATGTAGTACAGTCCGGTAAAAAGGGCAAGAAAAATGCCCAGGGGAACAAACAATCTCATCAACGATCAGAGGACTTTGAAGGGCGAAAGAAAAGGGGTGAATGTTTTAAATGCAGTAAGAAAGGACACTTGGCAAGGGATTGCAAGAAAAACAAGAAGAAAACCACGGAGGATAAGGAGGGTGAGGACTGACTATATGATAGTCAGGAATCACTAGAAAGGGATAGCGGAGAAAGGACAAATGAGTATGTAATAGAGGGAGTAGAGAATGTGACAGAAGAAACAGAGGAAGTGCAAGAAGTCACGGATAGTGAAGAAAATGAAATATTGGATTTGGCTTTATTGAGCTTAGAGCTCTATTTAGCAGACATGAAACCAGAAGTTACACTCCTGGTAGAAAGGAGGGAAGTCAGAGTCTTGTGTGACTCAGGGGCATCACGGACCCTGGTACATCCCTCCAAACTGCCAGAGAATTCAGAGTCACCTGATTACATATTAGTGAAAGCAGCTAATGGACAGCTGTATCGGGAGCCCCTCTCCAATAATATTGTGATAACTGATCCTGTTTCAGGATTGACCCAGAAAAGCAAAATTGTTGTATCTGCAAAATGCCCAGTAAACCTCTTGGGCAGAGACCTTATGAAGTTATTTAGCATAGCAGTAGTTCCGACTATGCAGGGTAATGAAGCACAGCGACAAATTGATACCTTTGCAGTGCAATCGGAGGGTGAAATGTTTTATTGGTACAGCCAGGACTTGGTTACGACTGGTCCAGGGGCAGTGATCGAAGAGTTGATGAACGTAGCCATCAGCAAGTTCCCCTCCCTTGACATTGATAAACAGCATTTGTTGCACTATACTCTGTATTATTGTAATACACCAGGACCTGATAAGGAATATGAGCAAGAATTGTTTAGAAATCGTGCAAACAGATTGGTATTACGTAATCTGTACTGGGACACAGAAGGGAACAGTGTAGTCAGCTGTTCATTGTCCCAGGAGTTATTTGCACTCTATAAATCTAATCGATTACCACATGTTAGCTTAACTAAGGACAAGAATGTAAAATGGGTAGACTTAGGAGAGAAAGTCACGAGATGGGAAAAACAGACAGAGTTAGAACTGTCAGAACAAGGAATACAAATGCAGAAGCTGAATTGGATAAGTCAGACCCACCCAGCTGTACACTTGCAGTCTAGCAAGGACAGCTGATTGGCACTCCTATTGAAGGAGGAAGAGAATGCCTTACAGAATATACCAGAAAATCTCTGGTCTACAGGAAAATCAGATGTAGGACTTATTCGTACAGCAGGGCCAGTTACTATTATGCCAAAGTCAGCATTTAGACCACAAAAGAGACAGTATCCCTTAAGAAAAGATGCAGATGTAGGAATCAAACCTATTATAGCAGCTTTACTTAAGGAAGGGGTGCTGGTGGAATCTCCCGATTCACCATGTAACACACCCTTATTTCCTGTTAAGAAAGCGAATGGAGAGTGGCGTATGGTCCAAGATTTACAAGCTGTAAATGACGCAGTAATACCAAGGGCACCTACGGTGCCAGACCCACACACCCTGTTGAATGATTTAAAACCTCAACAGAAATATTTTTCTGTGGTAGATATAAGCAATGCGTTCTTTTCGATACAGATACACCCTGACAGCCAGCATTGGTTTGCATTCACATTTCAGGGGAAAAGGTATACATATACACAACTACCACAGGGGTATTGTGAAAGTCCAACAATATTCTCACAAGAAATGGCAAGCAACTTGGTGGGATTTACCCCACCAAGAGGTGGTCAGATTTTGCTTTATGTTGACGATATCCTGCTGGCGTCCCACACCCAGCAAGATTGTAAAGAAGATACCATAGTGCTATTACAATTTTTAGCCACTGAAGGACATAAAGTAAACAAAAATAAACTGCAGCTTTGGAAAAAACAAGCTAAATACCTAGGATATGTAATATCCAAGGAAGGTAGGACATTAGATGAGGACAGAAAAATAGCGATTTTACAAGCACCAAAACCCACTACCAAGAAGGAAATTATGTCCTTCCTGGGTACGACTAATTTTTGTCGGAGTTAGATTCCAAACTATGCCTTGGAATCTGCACCACTGACTAACCTGATTTATGAAAAGACTATGGCAGCACAGGATTTGTTACAATGGACACCAGAAGCAGAATCTGCTTTCTGCAAACTGAAACAGTTAATAGCGTCCTTATTAATTTTGGGATTACCAAACTATCATAAACATTTTTTCCAAACTGTAGATTGTAAGCAAGGTTATATGACATCAGTGTTAACACAGCAGCATGGGGACAAGCAACGCCCTATTGCTTATTATTCATCACAACTGGACCCAGTGGCATGGTATTTACCTCACTGTGTACAAGCAGTAGTTGCAGCTGGAATGGCAGTACAGGCTTCAGCCTCAGCAGTGTTGTTCCACCCTCTCACATTGAGAGTGCCTCATGCAGTCGCAATTATTTTACTACAAGAAAAGGTAGCATATCTTTCCCCTGCTAGGCATCTTTCCTGTATGACTATATTGTTGAGCCAACCTCATATGACAATTGAACGATGTACGACTTTGAACCCTTCTACCTTGCTCCCAACCCCTGCAGATGGCACACCACACAGCTTCCTGCAGGTGATTGAGCAAAAGACACTGCCTAGAAAAGATCTTACGGATGTTCCCTTGGATGATGCCGAGGTGACATACTACGTGGACGGCTCATGCAAAAGGGGTCCTGCAGGGCAGAACCTAGTAGGATATGCAGTAGTTTCTGATACTGACATTATAGAAGTGAAATCTTTACCACATAGTTTATCTGCACAGGCAGCAGAATTGATTGCCTTGACACGGGTATGTACTTTAGCAAAGGGTAAATGTGTAAACATTTTTACTGACAGCCAGTATGCTTTTTCTACTGTACATGTTTTTGCGCAACAGTGGAAAAATCGAGGAATGATAACATCTACTGGCAAACCAATCAATCATACACAGTTTATTTTAGATCTTTTAGAATCTATTCAGTTACCTCAGAAAGTAGCTGTTTGTAAATGCACAGCTCATACCAAGCAACAGGACAGGATTTCAAAAGGTAATGCGAGAGCTGATACAGCTGCAAAGCAGGCAGCTTCAGAAGTATTTCTTTTAAATGAGGAACTACAACCCTCTGAGATTTTAGACTTAGAAATGTTAAAGACAATGCAAACACTTACTACGCAAACTGAAAAACAAAGATGGGTAAAATGAGGAGCAATTCTCGAAAAGGGGCTGTACATCTCTAAAGAAGGAAAACCGATATTGCCGTCTAATTTGTTTAGATATGCAGCTTTGTTGAGCCATGGGCAGTGCCATGTCTCAACAGGGGGGATGGTACAGCTGGTGAACCAAGTGTTCACGATGTACGGACTTACAAACTACTCTAAAAAATTTTGTTTGTTATGCCACATCTGTAATAAACATCATGCACAAGGGGCGTTAAAGCCCAAGCAAGGGAGTTTCCCTACACCACCGTATCCATTTCATACTATTTGTATGGATTTCATAGAGTTGAATAAATGTGAAAATAAGAAGTATTGTCTTGTCATTGTAGATATGTTTTCCAGATGGGTGGTAGCCTTTCCGACTAAAAATCCAGACGCTACGACTGTGGCCAAAGTTCTTGTTAAAGAAATCATCCCTAGATTCGGCATTCCGGAAAGGATCTACAGTGACAACAGCACACACTTTGTGAATCAGACCATACAGCAGTTAAGTAAACATTTTTGTATTTCTCTAAAGAATCATTGTGCATATCACCCGCAATCAGCAGGGCTAGTAGAGAGGCATAATGGGATTTTAAAGAGTAAGCTAAGAAAATTAATAACAGAAACGCGGATAAACTGGGTGTACTGTCTGCCCCTGACACTGTTGAGCATGAGAACTGTTCTGAATGCAAAAGGATTAACTCCTTTTGAAAAGCTCTTTGGAAGGGCTTACTATATACCTCAGTGGAAATCTCTCATGCCTGCAGACCAGGAAGCTGACAGTACATTAGCAGAGTATATGCATAATTTGTTAAATTCTAAACATTTATTGCAGTTAAATTCTGTTTCAGATAAAGAATGAACCAGACCGTCAGAAGTGGCAGTGCCCCCTGGAGCGTGGATCTGGCTGAAGATAGTTAAGAGGAAAAATTGGGAGTCTCCGAAGTGGGAAGGTCCATATCAAGTGCTTTTGTCAACACCCACTGCAGTCAAAATTGCGGAGCGTGCCTCTTGGATCCACTTGACGCACTGTAAATTAATTAAAAACTTTGAACTGGACAAAAATCTTGTTACATGCCAAGAGCAAAAATTATAGAGTCCAGAAGAAACAGGAATGCAGAACAACCCTTTCCTCAGAAGTATTGCATAATCATCCTGTTAACTGTATTAGTGACAATAATCTTTTTGTTGTGGCCTTTTCTTTTCCCAGCCACACAGACTGAACTGAATAAACGTGAAGCGTTACTCATAAACTGGCATCCAAACTTTAACATTTACCAGGCAATTAAATATGTGTATGCTGAGACTTTCAATGTTTCGAATTGCTGGATTTGCACAGCTTTGCCGACAGCATACGAGGGGTTATTAATGACTACGGTCCCCCTAGGGGTCAATGAGACCTGGGAGAACTTGATTTATGATACTTCAACCATTACAGCACAAGATAAAATAGCATTGCACTTGTCTGTTCCACAAAAAGGAACTGTGTGTTTTTATAAAAATGATACTGTTCAGGTGGGTTGGAGCAATTGCAATGTGACTGTTCCTTATAGATGTTACACTAAAGGTAACAAAGTAGATCTTTATTGTAATACAAACTATGATTCATTTCTTGGATTAATGCACAAAACACTTGATGAAGTAAAACATAATTCTATTCTTTATAAACAGCTGTCTATAATTGATAGAAAAATGTTTCATGCAGGGTGAGTGTACATTTATAGCAAGGTTACTACTAAAGTAGAGGATTGTTATTTTGTGTGTGGCAGAAAGGCATACAAATGGTTACCTGAGAATTGGTCCGGCAGTTGTTTTTTGGGTTACCTGGTTCCGGCCATACGACACACTGCAGTTTTGCCTCATGGGAAAATTCAAAATGTCCGAGAAGTCATCAAGAAACCTGTAAATCCAGTGGGGCAAATCAATGCGCGTTGAAAAGACCATCACTCTCTAGGCAAAGGACTGACACACATGGACTTGAGTGATAGCGTTATATCATGGGCAGGCATATCACCAGCATATGGTGCAGTGACATCGATCTGGGAGCTGAGAAAACTGTCAAAACTTCTCGAAGTAATGAGCAACGCAACTTTTTCTGCTCTCAAATTGGTGACTGATGAACTGACTGCTATGAGTACTGTAGTGCTCCAAAACTGCATGGCTCTCGACTTCACCCTAGCGGCGAGAGGTGGTACGTGTGCTTTATTCCAAGAAGAATGTGTTCATATATTCCTGACCATAAACATGAGATAGACAATCATCTTGAGGTAATTCAGCAATTGTTGGCCATGACCAAACTAGGCCCAAACCCACTGACGGACTTTTTCCAGAAATGGTTTGGGGGGTGGTGTACCATCCTAATGAACATCCTGAGTGCCATTTGTGTAGGTATGCTCCTACTGGGAGTATGTGTTTGTTGTGGTATTCCCTGCATGAAATGACTGATTAAAGACCTTATAGACATGTCAGTTTCTGAAACCTTATATCAAAGTACTGAGTTTGAAGAACTGTTAAAAGACTAAAAAGCTTTCATACGTCTAAACTGAATGACTCTCTTAACTGCAAATCCTGAGTGGAAGAGGTTAGGAGAAGAAAACAAACTGTTTATGCTTATTTTGAAAGTAGAATACAAGTATTAATAGGGGGAAATGTTAGAGACATATGTATTAATGTATGTATTAGCAATATGCTTAGTGCATTTAGAAGCTTGAAAAGAGTTAACACATTTATTCTATTTCATACTGCATAAATTTGTACAAACGGCAGTTGCTTTCTGACCTTGTACTGTTAGCTAAAATCTTGCTTGTGTCTTGGAAATTTACTGAGAAGCAGGTGATTTTCTGCTTGCGTTAGGAAAATAATGAATAGAACAATACTACTTGTATGAAACTTAGACAAGAAGTTCCACTGTGCCATGAGAAAATACACAGCTGTAGAAGTTACAGATAATTAGTACAAAGCCTGCTTGAAAATATGAACTGCAATCAGCATTTGCTTGTATCTGTATTAGAAAAGTACTTTGAAAAGTAACACTGTACAATAGACGCTCGTAAACGTATTAATAGTCACCAAGGCCAGGTTGTTTTTCTGAAAAGTTTCTCACAAGTCTAGTCATATCAGCAGAAAATCTGAAGTAACATCTGCTGCAGAACAATGCTAAAAGTTGTGCTTGATTACGTCAGCTTAGAAGGCCATGTCTTGTAAAATAGTATAAGAATGAACATACTTCCTGTTAGTAGTTAGACAAATCCTTGTATTTGCATATTTTTGTCTCCTTGCTACAAGTAAAGTAAAGTGCCTTAACTGAACCTTACGTGTATTGGTCTTTGAAGTTTTTTCCTTTGACAATACATATATATATATATATATATATATATATATATATATATATATACATATGTCAGATTATTGAAGTTCAGAAACTTTGACATTCATATGTCTGAGACCGTATGATTGAAGTTTTGGAACTTTGAACTTAAAAAAAATAAAAAAATAAAAATCTGAAAACTTCTATTTTTAACGGTTTTGCAGGGGGCAAGGCCCCATACACCCCACACCCTCTGTTAATTAAATAAACCAACACTGAGATAGCACTTCATTGTGGAAAAGGGTAAATTTCCCATCCCGTGCTGTACTGTGATCTCCATTCAATACGTTTGAAGTTTCAAAACTTTGATCATATGGTCCCGAGCATATGACTTTGAAAGTTTTGAAACTTTGATAATCTGATAGGGACCCATAAATAAATATATATATATATATATATATATATATATATATATATCTCGAGGGAGAGATGCATCTAAGTATGCTAACTCCATGGCTGCACAACAGTGAGTAGAGGTAAAAGTCCCCCAGACAGAGGGCTGTGGTCTTGAGCAATCACATGTTTCACTCTTACAAGAGTAAGCAAGTGATTTTCACAATCTGCCCCATCATAGATATGTGGGGAAGCCTTGTAGCACATTATAGCAGATGAATGAATGGCATGAACACACAAATAAATCAGGAAAATGTTAGGCACATAACTGCATGAGCACATATATAAGTCAAACAGTAAAGTTGTGCTGAAGCCACCATAAAGGACTGAAGGCAATGATTACACAGTTAACATAGAAACACATCCATCAGACCTGCACTACACCCTCCTGGAAAAGCATCTTTACACACCACTTATTCAAATGCTTCCCTGCCTGTATACCTCTGGTATGAGTGATACCATTTTTCCATAGCCATTTATGGTTTGCACTAGATAAACTACATATTCAAGTACGCATTTAGGAGTGAACATCACTTGTAGGTCTTGATAATGCTAGGGATGGCAGTATAGTATGTGGCCATACCTCTTAACCTCTTACATCAGAAAGTATGGACAAAGCCACAAATAATGGGGGGGGGGGGCAAAGGCCCAAAATTAGGGACACTTTTTAAATCTTGCTCTTACAAACTTAGAAAGTTAATAGAATAACAGGTTTTGCCTTAGCATTCATTTTTTTGAAGAATATGAAGTCTGAAACTCTAATGTCTGCCATTGTTTTCTTACTTCAGTCCTCAATGATATGGCTAGTGATTTGCCAGAAAACTACAAATTTTAGGAAAAACAGACCAAAAGTATGAGGCAAAAATCTGGGCATTCTTGAAAATCTGGACAGTTGAGAGGTGTATGTGTGGTGCTCATATTGTTTAATTTTTGCTACACTACCTAGGAAGAAAATCAGCAAATTATACTGTTAGACAAAAGACTTACAGTGTTATATTACTGCACATAGAATGATACATTGTATTTGCATAGCCATATTGTACAGTATTCACCATGAAGTTGTACTACGTCTAGTCCATCCACTGTGGCTGCATGTGCAATAGTGAAAAATAATCAGTCTGTTTTGTGATTAACTGAATCCGGTAATACCAGTGAGTTACAATATGTATGTATGTCTTTCAGCTTATTCTGGTTAGGGGTTGCCACAGTGGAACTCCGGTCTGATAATGATTTGCAGTTGATTTTTATGGTGCTGAGTTGCCAGCCTGATGCCCAACCTTCAAAGAAGGCACACCCATTCATGCACGCACCTACCTGCATGTCTTTAGATGTCAATTAACCATGGGGAGGACATGCAGACTCCACACAGAAGGCACTCCAGCCGAGAAAATCATGTAAATAGGCTGACAGAACAAGGCTCATTCTACACTGCATTACTGGTGAGAAAGTTGCATGAATGCCAGTGTTAGGCCTAGCACTTCATCCAATCTAGACATCACACAACAGGACTGGAGAGCTGTATTAAACAGTTCCATCTAAAAAAGGAAAACACAAACTTAATGCTGTCAGCAACTTGCACTACGGTCCACAGACACCAAGAAATATTGGTACTGCATGCAGAAGTGATCATCAGTGCGCAAGTGTTGATCATTACTGTTACAACCTGACAGTGAGCACTTGGAGTGGAGTAAATCACTCTACTAGAACATCTACTGCAGGAGTGTTAGTCAACAGTCCAAGGTTTCCATAGAAGCCCATTGAGTTAGTTCCACTGGCATATAGGGATAAAGTTATATGATCCAGGTGATCAGTGATTGATTAGAATCTGGGATCAGTGATGGAGCCCAATTGTGGAAGGAGAGGAATGAAGCCACTTTTCCAGCTAACCTCTCCTCAAGGGAAGGTTGTGGAAGTGTACATCTAGGGAGCACATTTCTGTGGCTGAATCTCTGATCAAGACTGAAAACTTCATCACAACACTGAATTTTGGGGGGTGGGGCACATCTGTCTTGAGGGATTACTTTACTAATGGAAGTAGGTGTCATGCCCTTACTGACATCCATTGCAAGCTAAATCCCGGGCATGTTAATGGGCATGTGCATTGGGATTAGGACCAAAAAGCACAAAAAAAGAAAAATAACTACTTCTGATGGCTGCCTAAATGGTACTCCTTCTCAGTCAGCTCTTGCTCTGGTGTATAGAGTGTTGGGAAGGCATTGTCCAATTGCTCAAGAGAGAGACAGTCTGATTGCCATTAGACAGTAAGGTTGCAAAAACAAGAGGGCAATTCCATGACACTGCATGTCCCATTCTGATTGAACTCCTGTCTGAAATACCAGACAATATAACTAGTCAATTGTTATGGTCAGATGTACTGAAAAAGATAAAAAGGTGCATAAGAACATCAGTTCATCGATTACACTAATAATATTAGATGTTAGGAAACTGATGACAGACGTGATCCCAATAAAAAGGGCTTTTATACCATATTACACATAATAGGCCACATTATTCACAGGGTCATCATTACAACATGGTTCCTGTGGACAAGAAGATTATAGTAAATGTATGTTGGTGTGCTCATTTATGTCCCTAAAATCAGGTAAGCCATATTATATTTTCCAGAACATCATAAGTGACATCTTTGGCATGGTAGAACTAGAATTCTCATTAACATATGTGCTGTTTGACTTTGAAAAAGCAGTTAACAGCATCAGAAATACCATGCCTTTTTCAGTAGTAAAAAGATACTGGTTTCATCATTGCCAAATTTTGCAGAGCAAGTCCAACAATTACAGCTGCTGGGATTGTTTGGAACCTTTGTGCCATTTCTGATGTCAGTAAAATAAACTTCAGTGCTAGCATTTACTCAGCTGGACCAAATTCAGGCGCCTGAAAATTTACAATGCAGATATGAGGCCTAGAATCTGTATACTTTTTTCTTTGTTTTGAAAATATCATATACTAGACTGTCCTAGAAAATACATTGCATGGCACTGAAGACAACACGGCTACCAATACAGAAAGCTTCAGAAACCATGCAAGACATATTCAGTCATAGCTTCTCCTGAAACCAGATCAATTTCCACAGCAAAGTCCTACATGGACAGACTCATAGCCCTGTCATTGTACTCTGTATCCTACAGACTGCTAAGAGTTGACCTGCATCTGGCATACAAGGCATCTTCTGACCCATTATTGATGGATTTACTGCACATCATCTGTTCAAATGGCATCAGAAATACTTGGTATAGAGATCTAAACCTCTTCCACAAGATCAACAGAACGGTTTGGAGGTACAGGTATATTTCATAGAGGATACCACCACTATGGAACAGACTCCCCATCCACATAAAGCAGAGTTCATCCCTGTCCATTTTCAAGCACAACTTAGGTGTATAACTGGGAAACAGAAATTTACCTCAATTCCTCAGAACTACTGTTGGTTTGGCTACTTTGTCTGAGAGGTACAGAGAATCTGCTACATCTAAAGCCATCTGCTGCTAAAAGAATGAAAATATGTATAATTTTGCACATATGTTGATTATTTTTTACTGTATTTCATTAGAGTCTTGTATTGTTTGTTACATTTCACACACTTAAGTACAGTTTCAATGCTGAACTTTTTCCACTGCTGCAGTAGTACTTACTTACGTTGTGTCTGCTATTGTAGTATTTAAATTGTGTGGTTTCCCTGCACTTGAGCTACAAAACCAGCACTTTTACATTAACTTATTAACACCTATGTGATGTGGAATGTTGTACCACTTACAGCCTACACATATGCTTGCATTCCAGACCATTTTCTGAAAAATCAACTTAAAAAGCATAATATAATCAAGGCTTTTCTACTTTGGGACATTGTAGAATAACAATATTAGTGTCATTTAGTTAATACATCTTTGTCCTTTCTATTTCTGCCTATTATAAGATGGTAAGTCAGGTGGTGCTGCAGTAGCGTTGTCACCTCACAGTAAGATGCTGTCCGGTTCGATTCTCAGCTAGAGCGTCTTCTGCGTGGAGACATGCATGAATGGGCATACCTTTGTTGAAGGTTGTATGTCAGGGCTGGTAACTCGGCATGTAAAAATCAACTACCAATCATTAGCGGACCAGAGTTCCGTTGTGGCGACCTCTAACCGGGAAAAGCCAAAAGACACAACAACATAAGATGGTAAGTCACTTAGTTAAAAAGTCAGACCCAAGAAAGGCGTGAAGACCATAAGGAGCTATGGGTGTTAATTGAAAGTATAAAAAAGATCCCAAAGGCTTGAATGAGTTAAGAGGGCTTTCTGACTGCACTCCTGTGGCAGAAGTGTGCTGTAGTAAACCTATCTGAGTTGGGGGCTGCTGGCTGATAGCTTACTGTGTGTTTTCCTGATTGGTCTATATGCCTTGCTGTTATAAAACTTGTTTTTCTGATTAATTATAAGCCCAGTGTTTGCATGGGTTTTTGCTTAATTACTCAGAACTGCTCTTGGTTTGGTTACTTCACCTGAGAGTTACAGCGAATGTGTTGCATCTAAAGCCATCCACTGCTAAAAGAATGAAAATAAATATCATTTTGTACTTCTGCTGATTATTTTTACTGTATTTCATAAGAATCATCCTGCATTAAATGTTACATTTATTGTACTTTTGTAGAGTTTCAAAGGTAAACTGTATACATTGTTGCTGTAGTACTTAATTACATTGTGACTGCTAGTTTTAAAGGAGTGTAGTATCTAGGTTGTGTGGTCTCCCTGCACTTAAGCTATAAAAATCAGCATTTTTACATTAAGAGGGTTTTCTGATTGCACTCTTAGGGCAGAAGTGTGTTTATCAAGCCTATCTGAGCTGGGGGCTGCTGGCTGAAAGCTTATTGTGTGTTTTCCTGCTTGGTCTCTTGGCTTTGCTGTTGTAAAAAATATTTTTCTTTATTCTATATAAGCCCAGTATTTGTGCAAAGCTGTTCTACTCACAGTGGTGTCTGTATAAATGCAAATACTTTCAAGTTAAAATTTCCCTTAAAATAACTATCTCTGTACTGTTTCCCAGGCCACCTGCTGCTCTAGGAGCATCTGAGTTGCACACAGAGCAGCATCACCTTGTTAGATAGCTGCAGTTAACACTGAATATAGCATCCATTACTACCCCATCTTCTCCCTGGATTAAACCCACAGTAGAAAAACCTGAAACCATGGATAGACACTTTCCTGCTATCTCAGTGGCCAGCCTGGTGGACATGGGCATCCTGAGGCAATGTAGCAACTGTCTCATAGATAATGCAACCACTTAATCTTGAAACAAACAAACAAGCAAACAAACAAACAGTGTGTGAGATATGTAGTTACACTATGAAAATTGAGACATGACTCACACATGCTGCCAAATCAAATGTCAAACAGGTTGTCAGTGCAAGCACATCGTCTTCCTCACTAAATAATTTCTCAACACATAAACCTGCGTATACGGAGGTACTCACAAGTAACTTATTAAAACCTCAGAAATACATATCACTGTGTCTCTACAAGCAAGTCCCTAAGGTGAAACATCGCACATTCAAACATCTTGTTCATAGGAAACTCTATTGTGAGACACGCAGATGCTCCCTTTATGAGGTTGGATAAAGAGAGGGTTACAGTCAGTTGGTTGTCAGGGGCCAAGATTTCAGGTCACTCAACCACAAATACCAGTATGATTCAGTCAGAGTCCATGGGTGTGACTGACCTGAGATGTACCTCCCTGGACTATATGAAGAGAGACATGATGGACCTCTCTGAATATGTGTCACAGGATGGTATGACCCTCACATTGAGCAGCATTCTACTCTCAGCAAGAATAATACCACAAAACAAGGACAAAATGATTGACTTCAGTAATTGGTTTAGCTACTGGTGTCATTTCAAGGGGATCCAGTATTTGTCAGTCTGGGATGACATGATCCCCAGATCACACTGCTTTGCCACGCTGGACACATATCTATGCTAAAGTAAATGCTACAGTGTAAGAATTCCCAGTTTTAGTGTCCCTCACACTTTTTTAATTTTCTGATAAAGAGATGATGATTACAGTCAGTCAATAATGTCAGGCTTTAGAGTTTCATACTTGTTATTGTTATTGTTAATATTATTGTTATTATTATTATTATTGTTATTATTATTATTATTATTATTAGTATTGTTATTATTATTATTGTTATTATTATTGTTATTGTTATTGTTATTATTATTATTATTATTATTGTTATTATTATTATTACTATTATTATTATTGTTATTGTTATTATTATTATTATTATTATTATTATTATTATCATTCAGAAAATGCATTTTGAAGCAAAACCTGATGTTCTGTTAATGTTTGCACTAACAGGGTGTGAAACATATAATAAAAGTGAATATTTGCTACAAGTATAGTAGGAAGTAGTGACCCTTTGAGTGGGTGGAAGCATCACTGCAGGGTATGTGACAGCAGAGGCAGTGAGAAGTAGTATGATCTGCCCATGCATAAGGCGAGTCCCAATGTAAAGTATCACTATGGAGGGCATGGGGGCCTGACTATGTCAATGTTCAGGGATGGGATTAGGCTCTCCATGATAAAAAAAGGGCTTATTAGGGATGATGTCCTACCAGCGTCTGACCCTTGTACCCACTGTTAGTCATCCGACCATATGCTGCAGTCCTTTAAATGATCAGTAAAATGCTATTTTCATATACCCTCTAACCTTAAAGCTAATCCAAATATGTAAGATCATTGGTTACCACAATCACAATTGTCAGTGCAGCATAAAGTGATGTCATACCATCCACTCGGTATGGGAGTAGAACCCATAGTCTTCTGCACCATGCCTGGACAAAAATTAAATTACTGTGAGGAATTCCTTTCTGGAAGGATTAGCCACCCCAGCCCCCACAAAAAAATAAAAAATAAAACACACACACAAACACACACGCACACATGCACACACACGCACACACGCACACACGCACACACGCACGCACACACACACACACACACACACACACACACACACACACACACACACAGTGTGATATGGGATATGCGGGATGTTAAAGTCCAGGAAGAGAAGCAGAGCCTTGTACTCAAAGATCAAAGTCTACATATATAATTCTTATCTCATATCCTCCTCTGGAGCTCAGAATGTACAGAGATAGACATGAGACAGACAGTCCAAACATACCAAGTAAACAATAAGTAATGACTCTAGAAATAAAAGAAGAGGGATGGAGAGTGGGGAGATGAGGAAGGATGGAAGCAGACAACACAGATCTATCAGTATGGAGTATGTTCAGATCTGGATTATGATCCAATGGAGCTCTATGTAGGGGAGTGTACAGAGTCCCCCACTTTCCCCAGTTACCATAAACACTGCTCAGCATTGTCACCGTGCATACTATTTTATTTTATACTTCTGAAATGAAGTCAGATATATAGATATAATTTAAATATTTTTTGTTTCCAAATTAGTCCCACCAGGCTAGAAGCATCTTCTAAGGGGAGACCCTTGGAGGTATTTAAACTACTAGCAGAAATTTGACCAGGGCATCAGGTAATTTCCCTCTACTTTTTTTGATAGCTCAGGTGGATGTAAAAGATCTCATAGCACCTACCCCTTAAAGGACACTGCGGTATCAGCATTCCATCCACTTGGTGTGGGAGTAGAATCCACAACCGTCTGCGCCAAAGACAAGTATGCTACCTGTTGTGCTACTAACACTATTTTGAAGGTCTATAGCACAAACACTGATGGTCATTTGCTAAACCAAACAGCTGCACATGAAAGCAGACTTAACATGAGGAAAAGAAAACTGTTCTTTCCTTGAAACTTACATTCCTTGAAAATTCACTGAAATGCACATTCCTTGAAATGCACTGCTGTAGTTTTTAATATTTTTTCCATTAAGCATAAAAATAAAATTAATGAACCAATATAAGACACAAGCACCTATTTCAGAACATTTCAGTCAAATCTGATGATTAATTGAGCTAGTAGTTGGTGTAGAAGATGATTAATTGAGCTAATAGTTAGTGTAGAGGATTAAGAGTCTTGTCTCCAATAGCCAAATAACAGGGTTTGACCCTGAGCAAGCTAATTAACTAACCTGCCATCCCAAGCCAGGGCATTTCACACATACACACACACAATCTCTAAATAATTGCAATGCTTGTCTACCAAGGGAAAGCAGCAGTGGATCTCTATTCCAATGTGTGTGTTCAGCAGCAGTTCCAGTTCAAAAAAGATGAATTCACTGTGTGTTTATCTCGCTCCAGTTTCTCTGGTTCCAATGCGTGTTTAAATCATCTCGTGCTGTTGCTGTGTGTGTGTGTGTGTGTGTGTGTGTGTGTGTGTGTGTGTGTGTGTGTGTGTGTGTGTGTGTGTGTGTGTGTGTGTGTGTGTGTGCGTGTGTGTGCAGTACTAAAGATAAATGATGCACACATAGACAATGTATCCTTAAAACGAAAAAATGTTATTTTGTTGACTACAGCCCTTAGTGGGCACCTCCAAGCCAGTGAGCTCTAGGCAGCTGCCTAGGTTGCCTAGTGCTGGACTTGACTCTGGTTATGTTAAGTATATAACTTTCATATCTGATGTTGTCTGTTCCATCCATTTCTCAATGGATGGGACAAAGTTCCCAGAAATTAAACCCTTGGGTGGTCTCATGGAAGGATATTCCAGAGGATGGTTGATCCAAAAGCCACTCTGTCTCTAGAGAACAAATCCAATTTAAAATGAGAAATGAAATTATAAACATTGAATCAAGCATCTGCAGTGTAAATAATAGTATTGGAGGCCCCTGAGAAGAAAGCAGTGGAAAAAGCTACAGATCTAGTAGAACGAGCCGTGACTGGCTTGGATAAAGCCAAGCCTTCCTCTTTGTATACATGTGAGATGCAGTCATGCAACCATTTAGATAAGATCATGTTGGAGACTGCCTGTCCTAGATTGGTTAGTGAGAAAGAAACAGACAGCTGAGCAGGCTTCCTAATCTCTTTAGTATGGTGAATGTAGAAACAGAGCTGATGCTGTTGACATCAAAATTAATCTAAAGTTATAGATTTTGTTTATTCAAGTATCTGCACATATTTTATTCCACTCAATATCAGAAGTCACCAGTTTCTCTGTCTTTCTGCATCATTCTGCATAAAGTTATCTTTCTTTCATTAGGAGGATTTGTAGCCTACAAAAAAAAAATAAGTGCAAACAAGATTTAGACTGACACCTTTGGGTGCCACTAATTAAACTGCTAAATCCATATGTACCTCTGAATTTTCAACCAATGTTACTGATAATGGAAAAAGGACACTTCATGTGTTTATGCACTTCTGGCTTCATAATATCTTGATATGTATGGCTTTCTTACCCATGAGCAGCTTCAACTGGCTTTAATGTATGGCTTTTTGACCCATGAACAACTTTTAAAATCTTCTCTGTTCTGCTGCCCTATCAAGTCACTCCCATTATATTAGCAAAAGCAAACACGCACTGCTGTTTAAAGCTTCAATTACCTCTCTTGTCAGTGATTGTTTTTCTTGGGCTAATACCTCCATCATTGAGGGGTTCCAACCTACTTCATTCACCTTCAATATTTGGGCTCACTATGCTCCCCTACTCTAACCCAATTCCCACCCACCTCTCCTTATCTAAGTGTATACAGCACATATCCCCTCCCCTTTTCCATTCATATCCACATCTTTTCCTACTAACCTATCCAATCCTTGCTATTACCTCATTATTCAGTAGCATGTACCCAAACACTTTACAATCTCATGTCACCTTACTTCTGCACTTATCTTTCTCTACTGTTCTTCACTTCATTTATTCTTTTCTATTGTTATAATATTACAATCTGTACTTTTTATTCTCTTTCCCTAATTTACAATATTCATGTATGCCTTCTCAGCAAGTCCTTCTTCAATATTACTTTCCTTTCACAATGTTACCCAAAACGTAATATCCACAAACGTTTTATTATACACTTCCCCACTTAATCATTTTGTTTCTTTAAAATCACCCTTCTTTTCAAGATAATACCCAAAATGTAATACTCATAAACTTATTATATGCATTACACGCTTAATTTTTCTTTTCCTAATACTTTCTCTAATTCACAATTTCACCCTTCTGTACCATGGTTTCTCTAATTGACTATTCTCTATTAAAAATATTACCTTTCTCCATCCCCATAGAAAGGTACCACCCTGCTTGGAATCTCTACCAAACTGATCCTGTTCTCACCCCCTTTTACCTTCCTCCCTTCTCCTTTAACAACTTTTCCTTTTCATTCAACTATAATATCCTTTTCACTACTCGATAGTCCTCCTTATCTTCCATGTTATCCTTTTGCATCTTTCTGTCTCTACTATTCCTGTCACATTACTACCTACCATAGTGCTCTCATACTTCATTCATGCTCACACAGTATCAGCCACCCTACCTCTACTCAGGTTGAACCCTCCTTCACATCTATGTCCTCAAATGTATTTAATGTCCAACTAATTCACTTTCCCAAATATAAAACATCTAACCATTTAGTTCATTTTAACCAAACTTGGAATAAATTCATAAATTTTATTAAATAAACTAACTAATCCCAATCTGCTCTTCTTTAAAATCTCTCTTTGTGGTGGCATTTATGCCATTCAAGCATCCCTGCCTCATACATTCTACACTCCTTTGCCCCTAACTCCTGTACAACCCTTACCTCCATTAACATCTGTAGTATTCTAAATTAAGTTCAGATCCACAAGCATGGTTTCCTTCAGTACTCACCAGACATTATTGCTATTACCAAAATATAGCTAAAATCTCACATAAAAGATTCTGACATTCTGTCGCCTGGCTACAATGCAATTCAGTGTGATGGACTGCATAAAAAAGAGGGAAGTGCTGCAATTTAATGCAATAATTGTAGCTTTCTCACCCATCAAAACTACTTTACCAAACTTCCATGATGCAGAACAACGTATCTCTCTTCTCAATGTTAATAACAAAAGAAGCTATATATAGTTGCCCTCAATATATTATCAGGTAATAATATTAGCTTATTGAAATAAATTCTTCACTGGATAACTACAAATATTACTAATGAAACCATTATTTTAGATGTCTACTAAAGAAACTAAAACCCTTTTATCCTTCTGCTGATGATCTCTCTGCTGAATATCTTAAACTCGCTGCAGACTCTATTGCATATCAAGTCTCAATTATCAACAGATCCATACAAGACTGCCATGTTCCTGCCCTTTGGAAAATGTTCTTTATCATTCCACTTCATAAAGGAGGTAACTCTTCTGAAATTTTGAACTTTAGGCCAATTGCCATCCTGCACCCCCCCCCCCCCAAGATCCTGAAAAGTGCATTCATAAGCAACTCCTTAAGTATCTCTTAAAAACGACCTCCTAACCCCAATCAACATAATTTCTGATCAGGCCATAGCGCCACTAGAGCTCTCCACAACTTTTTTGAAACTATTAATATGGTCAGAGACCAAGGAAAGTTGATCTCTTCTGTTTTCTAGTTCTCTCAAAAGCCTTTGACTCAGTGTCTCATGAGAAACATTTTACTCAAATGTCCTCTCTAGGCCTTTCCAAACAAATTCTTCTGTGGCTCTCTAACTGCCTATCTGAAAAGTATTAACATGCCAAATGTCTCCCTTCTTTAGATAACACAGGCGTTCCTCAAGCCTCTATTTTTGGTCAACTGCTCATTAACATTTTCATCACTAGCCTATATAACACCTGTCAGCAAGCTTGCCTTATTCACCATGCAGATGACTCAGCTCTCAGCTGCCCATCTAACAGCCCACTATAACTACAATCCATGATGTAAGATGCCTTCGACTCAGATGAACTGTCGCTACGTCAAACAAACTTTACTTAATCCCAAAAAGACTAAAGTGCTACTATTTTCCCACGTCCCAAGCCAGTGCTTAAAGTAACTCCCACACTACCACTCTAAACAATACAGCTACTGAAGTAGTTGCCATACCAAATTGCTTGGAGCCACCATAGATGACAACTTACACTTTGATCTTCAAATTGTATAAAAATAAATTAATCAAAAGCTAGGGCTGCCATATAGAGCAAAACATTCCTTGCTGTTTCTAGTATAACCAACTTAGCTAACTCGTATCTTTTACCGTCTTTTTGCTATGGCTCACCTGTTTTGACTAACATCCAGATCTCTGGTAAATCACAGCTGGAACAATGATTTAATAATGTAGCTAGATTTGCGTCTAACCCACCATATAAAACTCATCATTACTCTTAGATGGTTAAAATTCCCACATCAAGTAGCTTATACACAACTTTTTCTTTTAACCTATAAAATACTATATTACCCCTCTATCTGCCCTTCTATCTCCTCAATAATTCATCACTATCTCCCAAATCACCCTCTGCACTTTCAAGACAAAAACCTGCTTGAAATTTGTAAACCAAATAAAAAGTATGGAACAAAGTCTGTCCTCACACTGCATAGCCAAACAATGAAACTCTATCCCAAATTCAGTCAGAACTATATCTAGCCTCCATGTATGTAAGTCCTCTCTCAAAAATTTCTCACTAACTCATGGCTAAGCCTGTACACCTCATCTGTAAGATCTACATCAACAAATATTTTGTATTCATACTAACCAGTCATTATACTATCTATCTCTACCTTTCAACGTATAATCTCCCCCCATTCTTGTGGGGAATTGTATATTTTTTTATATATTTTTTTTTATGTCCTAGCATAATGTACTATATGTCTAGCATTTTTGTAAACACTGATTGTCATATTTCATTCTCATTTTTGTACATCACTGGTGTCACCTCATGATTTATTATATCCTATGCATTCCACTGTTACATTGTGTGTATACATACACACACATATATATATATATATATATATATATATGCTTTTTTGAATTATATCTTTAGTACTATGTTATTTGATGTTACCTAACTCTCTGGAGCTTTTCTCCCTGGACCTCTGCTGATAATGGGTATTTATTACACAGTTGGACTTTCCTGGTAAATACATGTCAATATATAAATAAACATCTAGGAAGTGTAGCATGTATTCCCCTTTGTTGGATAAAAAATGGGAAAGAAGACTGGTAAATTGACAACTTGATTTAATGAAGTCTCTGTACCTACATTATGAATAAAGGAGGGGTTCATTCTCAAAAACTCCCTATCCTTGGAAAAATACGGTGAGAAGGTCTGCAGGAAGGAGTCTGAATTTTGGAGACCCTCCTAGCCAAAGGGCCTGTTACCAAAAGTGATGTTTTCCAAGCCAGAAATGTGAGATCCACCTCGGCTGTAGGTTCACAGGGGTATTTGGTTAGACCTTGTAGCATAACAGTAATGTCCCAAGGGGGAGTAGGATCTCTCAGGAAAGGATTGAGAAGGAAAGTACCCCTTTAAAAGACCTTGGAAAATGCAAGAGAGGGGAGATGAGACTTTCTCCAATGTGACAACCTGAGATAGCAGCAAAGTTGACTCTGATAATAGAACAGATGGCCCCATTATAAAAAAAGAGAAGCCAGAAAATCTAACACAGTTGGAAAGGGAGCCGGAAAAGGATCCAGATTCCTCTGTGAGTTCCAGAAAGAAAACATTTCCCACTTGCTTTTGTAAATTTTCCTGGTAGATGGACTCTGGGATGAGGTAAGAATGTGGATTACTTTGAAATAAATCCTGGACTAGCTAGGCATCATTAGAAGAGGAGAAACGAAGCAGTTAACCTGAGGGTCTGGCTATCTGGGGTGAGGCAATCCAGATGGGTGAGAGAGAAGATCTTGACTGGAATCCAGCACACAAGGAATGTCTATTAAATGATGCCAGTGGAAGGGGAAAATACAGTTGTGTAAGTGAACTTACCATAACAGTAGGCCTTTGAATGATCACTGTTGCAGTAGCCTTAGCTGTATGGATTATATATGTGCCCTGACTATCAGGCAGCTTGAGTTGAGATGACTTAAAAGATAAGTTTGGAGGCCAAGTGCTCCAAAGTTTTCCAGAAACAACAATATTAGGAACGACAAAATTTAACGTCCACACTCTGGCATAAAAAACACACCAAAAAATAAGGAGGATGGAGGGAGAGAGCATGTACTGAAGCAGACTAGCAATGTCAAAAATCTACTGTTATGTAAGTTTACTTACACATTTGTACTATGTTCATCATACTGATCAGTGTAGCAATAGCCTTAGCTAAATGAGTGGATAACCCTAGTTTACTACTTTTGGGAGCTGGAAGGAGAAGAGTCCAGAACCCTCTGGAGAATGGTCTTAATAAAGCCTGGCCCGGACCCAGAGAAGGAAGAAAGAAAGAAAGTTTATAGTACTTTGTAAAATATGTACAGAGGGCCAAGTAGCAGCTTCTAGAATACTCCTAGAATCCAGCTATAGATGAAGCCAACACCCTGGTAGTGTGGCCTTTGACCCTGCCAGCAATACTTTTCTTTTGGTGAGTATAACAAAAGGTAATAGCCTTAAAGAACCATTTGGAAATAGTCTGTTTTGACACATGTTGTCTCTTCATAGGTTCATAGGTTCATACTAGGCTATCTGCCCTAGGGCATTTATAAGCCTAGCCAGAATGTGTTTGGCTTTCGCCACCCATTTTAAATTTATTTTGCTATGCCCTTTTTCGAGGTTAGTATACTGTGCCTCTGTCTAACAGTGACACAGAAGTGATACCCGGGGTAAACCTACGATCTCTCATCCACTCATCAAGATTCCTCTTGAAGGGAGTCAATGACGGACTCTGCCTAACCTGGACTGGGATTTTATTCCAGAGTGAAGGGAGCCTCTGGGTTATGAATCTGTCCCTCCAGCATGTCCTATTTATTTCAGTGCTGAGGTTAAAGTCTCTCGAGCGCTTAGCTCGATGGGATTTGGATTTTCTGAGGTGCAGCATGTCCATTAATTCTGGGTTGGACATGGCTTTATACGTCAGGCACAGATCACCTCTGAACAGGCGGTATGCCACTGAGTAGAGCTGGAGTTTCTTTAACCGGGCAGCATATGGCATCTGTTTGAGCCCTTTGATCCTCTTGGTGAGGTACTTTTGGGGTCTTTCCAGTTGCTGCAGGTGTCTGGTAAGGTACATCCCAAAAGGGGCATTGTACTCAATTATGGGCCTGATGAGGGATGAGTAAAGAGGCACGATGACCTCCCCTGATCTAGATGTGAATCCCTTCATGATTAGGTGGGCTGTATAAAATGTTTTTCTAACCACTTTGGCCACGTGGTTGTCAAATGAGAGATCGCTATCAACTTGGGTCCTCAGGTCCCTAATTACTTCTTCTGTACTTAATGGATTACCACCTATGTGGTAATTTGTGGGCACTTTGTTTTTGCCAAAGGGGATGACTATACACTTTTTGGCATTTAGCTTGACGCCATGGCTCTGGCACCAGTTGTCTGTTTCTATGAGGCCCTTTTGGAGGATGCTTGAGTCGGTTGGAGAGTCGATTATGGCGCCCAGTTTGCAGTCATCTGTGAACTTGGTCAGCGACAGTCGTTCCGTGTTGGCCTGTACCTCCGAGAAATATATACCGAACAAGAGAGGTTCCAGGACTGAGCCTTGTGGGACACCACTTGTAACTAGTTTGGAGTCTGACATGGCTCCAGCAATTCTAAACATGTGGGTTCTGTCCTTGAGCCAGTTTGCAATCCATCTAGTGACATAGGGGTTTATATTTAAGCTGGTGAGCTTATCTATAATGCCCGAGTGGGGTATTGTATCGAAGGCTTTTGCGAGGTCCAGGTAGGCTGTGTGGACCACCTTCCCCTCGTCAATGGCCTTGGTGACTGTTTCAAAGAAATCAACCAGGTTTAAAAGGCAGGATCTGCCCTTAACAAAGCCGAACTGGGTAGGATCCAGTTTCTGTAGGTCCCCAATATCTTTATTTATGAGGTCCATGATGATCCTTTCCATAGCTTTGCAGACCAAGCTAGTCAGGCTTATGGGGCGATAGTTTCCAGGATCTGTTGAGGCACCACCTTTATGGAGAGGGACCACTGTTGCTGTACGTCACTCTTTGGGCACATATCCTGTAGTAAGGCTGAGATTGAACAGTAGTTTTATGCTTGGGTTTAGCTCTTCTTGGAGTTCATGTAGGACGCAGCCCAGGACACCGTCTGGTCCCATTGATGCTGTGTTTTTTGCTTTGGAGAGGGCAGCTCTTACCTGAGCATCTGAGATGTCAGGGGGGCAGCACTCTTCTGGGATAGATATTTGCCCTTTTGGTGGGGAGGGGGGGGAGAAGTTTGTGCTGAACCTGTCAGCTAGGATGTTGGCAATGTCTGTGGGTTTGGTGTATTTTTTGTCATTTTGGACTAATTCTGAGCATATCTGGGGATTGCCACCCAGGTTCCTAACATAACTAAAGAAAGCCTTGTGATTATCCTTAGTGTCCTGTGCAATTTTTCTCTCGAAGCTGGCCTTAGACAATTTTATGAGTGCCCGTGGTTATTTGCTAATACTGATCAGTGATGCCTTCCCTTTTTGGAATTTTGCTCTATCATTTAGTAGCTTACTCCTTCTATTGTATAGTTTGTTTATGGCTGAGGTCCACCAGACAGGACATCTGCCTTTGGAGGATTGTGTCTTGGTTTTATTTGGGATCGCATGATCCATGCATTCCTGAAGGTGTACATAGAATGCGTTTATAAAGCATTCTGCGGTCTGGGCCGTATTTTCCACAGGCCCGGGGGCTTTGAAGGATTCCACCTTGGTTTTGAGGAGTGTGAAATTTGCTTTAGAGAAGTTTTTCACTGTGGTTTTCTGGGCAGGGGGTGGGGTCGGGATGTGAATATCCAGTGAGATTAGTTTATGGTCTGATCTTACCAGTGAGGGATACACTTCTGGTCTGGAGCATAGAGTCCCCATGTTGGTGATGATCAGGTCCAGTATGTTTTCCCCTCTTGTGGGAGTGGTAACAAGTTGTTCCATAGCATTTGAGTTTATAAATTCTAGGAACCTTTGGGCTAGGGTGTTGGAGCTAGAGTAATGCTCCCAGTCTATGTTTGGGTAGTTGAAGTCGCCCAATATAATGGTGTTTGGAGAGACCTTCATATTTTCCAGTGTTCTCAGGAAGGCCGAGTGGGGTTCCTGGGTTTGGGAGGGTGGTCTGTAGCAGGCTATAAACTGGAAGGCAGTTTTACCCACTGTTATTTGCACATGGATAGTCTCTAATGCTTCATGCTTTGCCACCAACCTGGAGGTGTGGGTATCTTTGATGAATATCGATACTCCCCTTCCTTTTGTGGTTCGGTCCAAGTTTTGGGGCCGAAAAGCATGGTATGAGGTATAACCTGGTAGTGCTGGGGTGCTCTCGGGAGCCCTGAACCAGGTCTCTGTTACTGCACAGATAGTTTTGAGTGCGTGCATCTTGAGGTTTAGACTTCTGAAGTTGAGTAGCATTACTCTTAGTTTCTTATCCCTTGTGATACCTATGGAGGTGGGTTTGTCTTTTGAGCCTTGCCTAAAAAAGGCACTATGGGGGTAGCAAGAGCCTTTGCCAATATCCGAAAGCCCAGGGGTGACAGGTGCAAGCCGTCCCTAGTGAAGCATCGTGGCTTGTCGAGCATATCATCCCAAGCTGACAGGCATTGGATCCCCTTTGAATGACACCAGTACTTAAGCCAATTGTTGAAATTGATCATCTTGTCTTCATATTGTGGCATCATTCTTGGTGAGGGTAAGATGCTACTCAAGGTCAGGGTCATACCGGCCTGGGCTACATGCTCAGAGAGCTCCTCTATGTCTCTTTTCATGTAGTCCAGGGAGGTACGTCTCAGGTCATTCACACCAGCATGGACAATGACTGAGTCATATTTGTACTTGCTTTGGAGTGACCTGAGTGCTTGTGTTATGTGGCGGATCCTAGCGCCTGACAGGCTGCTCACCGTGACCCTCTCCTTGTTCAGCCTGGTGAGCGGGACGTCAGTGTGCCTGACTAGATAGAGTCACTTATTACAAGTGTATCAGGTGTGTTGTTTAGTCTTAAGGGCTGTGACTGTTCGGCACACTGGCTTTGTGAGATATGTGTTGCACGTGTTTTGTTTTGGGGTAGCGGTTGCTTGGGTGTCTGCTTTGGAAGTCTCTGCTGCTTAGACAGTTCTTTATTTAGAGCCTCCGAGTATGTTTTTCTGTGATTATGTGTTTGGTTTGCTGTCATAGTATGTCTATGTGAGACTGGAATTGTAGTGAGTGTGGTTTCCTTCTCCTCCTGACTGGTTATGCCAGTACTGAGTTGAGAGAGCTTAGCCTCCAGTTTGGCTATATGGTTGCATCTCTCACATGTGTTGGAATTTGTTGGGAGGAGGAGAGGGTTGTCTGTGTACATGAGGCAGTTGTAACATTGCCTCAAGATTCCCAGATTCACCAGCTGGACCAGAGAGGAGATTGACAACTGACCTTTGGACATGCTAGAATAATATTGGGAATTCCTTTATAATTGAAAACAAGGGCCAGTGTGGAGTGAGGGTGTAGTGCTTTTAATTTTTAGTGCTGACTTATATAATTGCTTTAGTGAGCAAGTGCCAGGTAACTTAAGTGAAATGTGTTACAGGTGACTTTAATGCAAAAACGACAAACAGTAACTTTCTTTCAAGTGAAACAAGGAAATAAGTACAGTAAACAATGCAGATATCACTAGTGATCCACAGAAGCACTGAGAAGCCGCGTATTAGGTGGAATTAGCGTTCCAGGGAAATAACAAGCAAACAAACAACAAGCATATAAACAAAGCTAGATTCAGCAGGCCTGGATCTAGTCTATGCTACAGCAAACAAGGTGTACCAATTTCAGTAAGATACAGTTCAAATATTCAGGCACTATAAACCTTTAACCAGAAATTCCCAGCTCAGAAGGGCAGAGTCCAGCCTCTTTTCCCACAAGAGTGCAGACCATGAACCTTCTTAATGTAAAATAACTGGCCTGAAGCCCAAGTGCTTAAACCAGAACTAATACACTTTAAGAATAACAGACACTGGGCTCTCAATCAGCAGTTCCCAACTTAGAAGGATGAAAGCTACCTGTCCTGCCACCACAGTGCATGCCACAAACCTTCCTAATGTAAAACAACTGGTCTGAAGCCCAAGTGCTTAATCCAAAAGACTTAGAATGATAGCTACACTTTAATCAAGTTACTACCAAGCAGTAATAAATACAATTGAATACTTTAGAGAATGCCTGGATTAGTGCTCAAGTTACACAAACAAAGCTAGATCCAGCAGGCCCAAATCCAGTCTATGCCACAGCAAACAAGGCACCAACTTCAGTAAGAAGCAGTTCAGATATGCATGCACTATAAGCCTTTAACCAGAAATTCCCAGCTCAGAAGGGCAGAGTCCAGCCTCTCCTCCCACAAGAGTGCAGACCACGAACCCTCTTAATGTAAAATAACTGGCCTGAAAGCCCAAGTGCTTAAACCAGAATTAATACACTTTTAGAATAACAGACACTGAGCCCTCAATCAGCAGTTCCCAACCTAGAAGGATGTAAGCTACCTGTTCTGCCACTACAGTGCAGACCACAAACCCTCTCAGTGCAAAACAACTGGTCCGAAGCCCAAGTGTTTAAACCAAAAGGCTTAGAATGAGTTACACCAAGCAGTAATAAATACAAATGAGTACTTTTAAGATGATGCAAAAGTAAAATAAAGTAGGTAGAAACACAAGTACAGTAAAAGCAGATGAAATTTTTTTTTTTTCTGAACAAGTGTTGAGATCAAAGAAACAGATTTGAGTGCTGAAACTAGAAAACTGGCTAGTTATAAGAAAAAAAAACTAAGCTAGAAGGCTTCCCTCCAACACAGGAATTCTTCTTACCTTTATAAGAAACTAACAATTGATCCAAAGATCTAAAAGATTTATCTCTGCCAAGATAGCACCTGAGCTGTCTGTGGACATCCAAAGTATGAAGTATCCTTTCTCACTCATTTTTAGGTTTATGGGAAATGGATAGTTTGGCTTAAACTTAACTGGAAAAAGAGAAAAGCCCTGCAAGTAGGATCCAAGTACAAGGCAAAACAAACTATCAGTAACTGAAAAAATGCCAGCACAAAACTCAGTATATATCAGCAACAAAACTACAGCAACACTAAGGTAAAACTTAAGTGTTTTAATACATATCGAACAATTCAATAATCCAGACCGGTTTCAGCCTAACATGGCTTTCCTCACTGGAACAAGAAAAATACAAACAGGAAATGATGCACAAATGCAGATTTAAATAAGGTCCATAGACCAATGAGGTGCTTCCAAAGGATTTTAGGCATGCCCATAATACTGCCTGAAAGAAAAACTGGAAGGAAAACTACAAACTAGAAAATAAAAAATAACAAGTAAAAAATAGATGATCCAAATAGCAAATATGGTAATAAAACATAAGTATGATAATACATTCAATATTGAATATATTAATTGGTTATAAATGATCATTTAAACCAGGAGAAAATAGTGCCCCTAGCTTGATAATCCAGTATTTCTCTTTTTGGTTGAGAATGGAATGCAGAGTGAGATTATGCTGTGACTCTATATCCTAAACTAACATAGATAGTCTGTAAAGGGGGTATGACCTGGTCCCCACTTGTTTGTTGATGTACCACATGACTGTGGTATTGTCTGCAATACCTTGAAGAGGTCCCAAACACCGAGGATAATTCACAGATTTGAATATCTTGATCAGGGCAAACGTCTCTTTAATATTTAAGTGCTTGCATCTGGTTCCCCAGTTTGTTGATATACCACATGCCATAGTATTGTCTTTAACAACTCAAAGAGGTCCAAGGGACCAAAGATGATTCATAGAGTTGATTGCCTTGACCAAGGCAAGCATCTCTTTGATATTTATGTGCTTGTGTCTGTCCTTAATGCCCCACACACCCTGCACTTGTATCCTTCTGAAACTGCTCCACAAGCAAAGTCCGAGGTGTCTGTGGTTACTGACTGCTTTGAAACAGGGAGGGAGAAGGGGAGTCCTCAATTTAAGGATATCTGTTGCTTCTACTAAATGGTTTCTCTTCTGACAATCCTCAGCATTGGGATTTGAAAAGACAAAGGGTGTTTGTGGGAACAAAGAGACTTCAGATACAACTGCACCTTTGTCATATGGAGTCTTGCCAGGGGTATCATGACAATCATAGAAGCCATGAGAACCAAAATCCTGAGGCATTCCCTTGCAGAGACCAATGTTTGATTGGAAAACCTTAGAAATGGATCTCAATATTTTTTTGTGGATGAAAGTGCTAAGAACTGCATAATAGTATCCTTCAGGAAGTCATCCACCCTTGGGAACTATACTATTGACAGCATACCCCTTAGAGTTGACCCAGTAGTCAGGGACTTAGGGACACAAACATACAGTATTCAAGTCTTTAACTATCATATGTCTACAGTGGTAAGGAAATCATTCTATGTTGCTCAACCTAAAACAAAGGTATGACATCTAGGTCCAATGAAGTCATTGTTTCAATGCATTCTGCATTCATAAGACCTATCATCCAATGCCCCCTTTGGTATATACCTAACCAGGCATATCCAACAATTGGCACATTCACAGAGGTTCTTCACCAAAAGAATGCAGGGCATAAGTAAAATGCTCTATGCAGACCATCTCAAAGCCCTATCCCTGTATTATGTCTCCTACAGGCTGTTGACAGGAGATCTATGCCTGGAATACAGGGCATTTGTCAGACCCCACTCTGATGGACCTCCTGCATAGCCACGAAACAAATAGCACCAGAATTACCCATTCTAAAGACTTAAACCTTGCCTGTGATATAAATAGGACTTACTAGAGAGACAGGCATATATCTCTGGAACAGGCTCCCCATCCATGTGAAGCAGAGCTCCTTCCTAACCCAATTCAAGTGCAACTTGGACAATTGGATGGGGAACAGGAAATTCATCCCTGGTTTGCCACCTATGTCTCTAATGGACACAGGAAACCTGTGAATGGTTCATCTCCTAGGCCCCTGCTTGTAAATATTTAATCTCCCAAGCCCCTACTTACACTTATCAAGGGTACCAGAACTTGTCAGAGATTTGGGATGCATGGCTAGGCTTAAAAAGGCCCTTGTGGCTGTTAGCCTAGTAAACACCTATGAATCTATGAACACAATCCTGTGGTGAGGGAGTCAGAAAAGACTATTGAATAATCTCTTGGAACCCCAGCTGATGTAAGAGATCTCTCACTCAAGAGAGAGATTCCTGACACCTTAACAAAGACTCTGTAAAGATAAGCAAGTTGTCTAAATATGGGAAATGTGGTTACGCTCTAGCTCGCAATAAGATACAACTGGAGCTAGGAACCTTGTGAACACTCTAGGGTTAATGGATAGACTAAGTGGTTAAGACAGAGAACTGATAATGTGATCCAGACACAAATCCTTAAGAAATGTCTGAAGGCTGAATGAACAGGCATGTGTTGAGTACCATTTTTTTAAGTCTAGGTTTACCAGGAAACTTGAATGATGAAGAAGAGGTAACAGGTTGTAAAGTGACATTATTTTGAATTTGGGCACTATCACAAACATATTTAGGAAAGAAAGAACCAAACTGGTCTCCAAGCATTTTCTTTCTTTGGCACTAAGGGCATCCTTGAATAAAAAACCTTCCCACTTGGGAAGGAAGGAAGAACTAGTTTTATCACTCCTTGGGACAACTTGTGTTGGAGAACCAGAAGAAACAAAATATTCTAATATGGAGGATGAGGAATATCTCTCTGAAAAGGAAGAATTTCCTCCCACTACTATCTGTAACCTTCATGAATGATCTTTATTACCCATTTGTTTGAAACTGTTTCCAAATAGAGGAATGGAGATTCAGACTTTCTGGATAAAAAAAAGGAGACAGGGTGGGAGGGGATCACAAGGTCTCTTGAATAGTCATTCATACTTGTTGGACTGTCTTTGCTTTTGTGAGTTTAGAGGCTTTTTTTTTAACCCCACTACCATTTCTTCTTAAACATCTGTTTACCTGTATTTTGTTGAGACTCTATATTCTGCTTTTTGCCAAACCTGGACAAGGAAGTAGAGAATAAATAAATAAATAAATAAATAAATAAATAATGAGCCTGACAATTAAACATTCTGAAACTTTTATTATTTCTTCCCAATTACCCTATGTACTATTGTGTTTTTCCCAATTACTCTATTACCCTATTTTTCCTTTCCTCTCTTCTAATTTCTTTCTTCACCCTATTTCCCTCTCAGTTTCCTCTGTGTCTTTCTTACTTCTACTCGCAACTTTTTTCTTCCCTTCTCGTTCTACCTTTTTTTTTCCTCAGCTTCTTTCCACCCTCTTCTAACACTCATACTTAATACTTTCAAATATTGTCTCTTGTAAGTACTTCTGTATATCCCTGCTTTTTATTGTGTTTGTTTATTTTGATCTGGTGTACATTTGTATATTATTGGTTTTATCATTACAACTTTATGTAATTTACTTCTCATCTATTGTACTTTCTGTAGTGCTATGTTTTGATTAAATGCTACTGTATCCGGAGCTTTTCTCCTTGGGTCCCCCCTGAAAATGGGCCCATGGCTCAGTTGGAATAACCCGGTTAACAACTGACAATAAATAAATAAATCCCTTAGAAAATCTGCAAGCAGAGGGCTGAAAAGTCATAGATGATTTCCTGGATCAGCTTACCCCTTTCATCACACTTGATCACTTCTACAGCAGAGGGGCCAAAAAAACTAAATCTGCATTTGAAAGGAATTTTAAGATCTCAATTTTAACATCATCTGGAAGGTATTGAGAAAGCAGACATGCAAATCTCTTCAAGAAAGTACTAGTGGCCATAGCCCTGGAAGGAGTATTAACAGAGTCATACACACAACAATAAGTAGTGATCTGTGCAGTAGAAGAAACTATATTATTTACTGCAGACTTTTTGTCACAAGAAGAAATTGCAGATAAATTATTCTCCATACTTTAACTATTAGTTAGAATAAACATTAACATATGAGTCTGACAATTAAAAGTTCTGAAAATCAAATACGTTTTCCCCATACTCATCAATAATTTTGCCATCCTTATCAGAAAGAGTAGGGTTGGTGTTAACTAAGTGTTTAGCAGCAGTGGGCTCAAGGTTGCCAGATTTCCGACTGGCCAGATAGGGACGCTAAGTGAAGGTGAAGACCAAAAAAAAAAAAAGGTCTGTCTTTAAACATGGAGCTAACTTGTGTTTAATGCGGAACTGCCTGATGTTCCGTAAACACAAGTAGCTCCGTGTTTAGCGATTTTTAATTGACCCGTATGCTGGTATACCGGCAAATAAAAAAAAGAAATGAGGCTGTTTCTCCGGGATTTAAACAGCAGTGCGGGACTTAGGATCGGGCTACTGATCCCGAGACAATCCCGCTCAAATAGGGACGTCTGACAACCGTGAGTGGGATCAACTAAAGTTATAACTACTGGGTCAGGTTTGGGAATGGTGTATAAAAAAATAATAGACTGAGAAACTGTATACATTCTGTCTGTGTTTTTAGGGGCACCTGTCTGTCTATCAGGAAAATTGCAGACAGTAATACACATATCCTCTAAAGCAGACAGAACAGGAGGAATAGGTGTAGGTGCTGGAAATTCCTTCTGTAACAACTTGTAGTATTTTCTGAAGGACTGAGAAACCTCATGTTCTCCCTCTGTAAATACTGGTACATTCTATCAATCGTCTCAGAGAAAGAAAACCCGCCACTGTGAGAATCAGAAAATAAGCTGCTCTCTGAATACAAATCAAAGATCTGAAGAGAAAACCCTGCATCTGTCCTTTTATCTTCCTTTTCAGACTCAGAATCTTGAATGTCTTCAGGAAAGAAGGGATTCCTCTTTCTTTTACCAGAAACTACTTTGCAAGAAGGATTAATAGCCTGCATTAATCTCTGAACAAGGCCCAATAAACTACTTCTGTCTAACGAAATATGAGGAGGGGTAGAGACATGCTTTGTTTTCTGTTTCTTTTTTCACAGGGAGATTGCGGCCAACTGTTTTATTAATAGGAACAGCAGCTTCCCTCATGGATGGCCACAGCATTCTGACACAACAGGGAAGTCTTCCTTGTTCTCTCTCCCAGGACCAAGAAGAGTGTCTCTCCCTTGCCCACTGAGGGGAGTACAATAGCCACAGAGCACCTAGCATTGTCCTTTCAGGGCTCAGCATCCCTGTATTTGTTGGTAGGAAAGCTCTAAAGAGCTTGCCACCCAGACTTGTCTTTTAGTCAGCTCAGCTCAAGCTGCCTGACAGTCTGGGCACATGGAAGGTGCCCTGAAGCTTTGGAAGCTGTCCAGTTGTTACATCCTCTGCTAGGTATAACCCATATAGCTAAGGCTACTGCAGCAGTGATCAATATGATTAATATCCATGCTTGTTGAGGCCAAAAAGGAGCAATGAGGATAACCATGGCCTTTGTCTCTGATGCTTTCTGCAGAAATTTTGGGGTAAGAGGGGTAGGTGGAAAGGCATATTGGTGCTTGGGAGACCAAATGGCTGTCAGAGCATCCCTCAGTGGTTCCCGCTGTTAGGGAGTCAGGGCAAAGTACCTGCCGTGTTTGGTGTTGTGAGAAGAGACAAAGAGAGTACACCATGGTTGACCTCAGTGACAGAAAATGTGCTTTGCCACTTTTGGATTGTGTGATCACTCATGAGGCAAAATAATAAAACTTGATCAGCTTGTTCACTAGTAGTACATTGGATTTCCCTAGGATGTATATTGTTATTAGAAAAAAGTTGGAAGATACTGGCCATTGTCAAACCCTCACTGCTTCTCAACATAGTGGATAGGAGCATGTTTCCCTCTGTTTGTTGATGTACTAGATGTCCATCAGGATAGATATCACTGCTTGAGGTAGGGAGCCATGAAAGGCCTGCAATGCTAGGAGAACTCTCCTCATCTCTGAATATTGATATGCAGACTGGCCTCAGAGGAGGACTTTATCAGGTAGTTCTCCCCTACCTCAGTTGGGAGACATCTGTAGTCTCTGTAGCCTTGGTCCACTGGTCTGTGTTCTGAGAATGACACAGTAACTGAGCTGCCCAGCACTGAGGTTCTAAGGGGAAGGGGCAGCTCTGAGAACTTCAATGTCAAACCTGTTCCCCCAGATCCTTTGCCAACACTTTGTCGCTGAGATTCTTCTGTATTTGAGAAGCCCAAACCAGTCAAATCAGAAACAGTACCAGAGGGGAAAACAGCCAAGTCTTCAGATCAGACATTAACAAACTCTGAGTGATACTTGGATCTATAATCCCCAAGCCCAGAAAATGGATTGGGATGGGAGTCATGATGTGATGAGGCAGAAGACCTATGCTCCCAGATCTAGCAGTGGCTGGGGTCAGGTAAATGCCCAACTGAATCTGGGTCCTAAAAAACTTTCTCATCATGCTGTCCATGTCTGCTTCAGATAAACTCTCGGTCAACCAGACTGACTGCAAGGAAGAGGCAAAAGAAAGTGGCCTAAGGGATCAATGTAAAAGTCTCACCTATAAAAAGAGCAACAGAGCCTTGGTGAAATGGGCTTTGAAGAAAACCTTGGCTCCACAAGCAAATGAGTATAGGATCTGACCACAATAGATTGTGAAAGTGGTGTTGAATCTGATGGTTTAGGTAGCTTTCGCACTGTAGGCATGGAAGCAACAGAAGTGCATTTTCTGGATTCCATAGATTTTTCCTTAGGTCTGTCTGTGGCTTTATCCCTTTTTGGTCTGTCAAAAGTTTTCTTGCCAGAAGGAGACACTCCAGACGTAGTGGCATGGAGAAGTCCCTTCACCACCACCTTATTTTTGTGCTCAACAATAACCCGGGAAGCAAAAGAAGTCCAGATGGTGCACTGCTCATCCAAGTGGGTAGCACAGAGACAATAGACATGCTTAGAGTGTGTATCGGAGATCGAGATCTTGTGCCCACAGGCCAAACATTTTTTAAAACCTGAAGTTTTTTCCAACATAGTCTCAAATACAACAGATTCCACCATAAAAGAGCAGAAACAGTGAAATAGTAGTGGTGTTTCATCCAAAAAACATAATATAGAATTTGTATAATATTCCGTATAGCAGTTCACTCTTCTGTTTCTTATGTTCTTTAAGGATTCATAACATAGCTTAAATAGACAATATAAAACATTTACTCTAATCCATTAATGTTACTAAACTGCTTTGTTTTATGTATATGTATATGAGACAAGCAATTAATAAAATACTAATTTCAAACTATCTTTTTGATATTAAACTCACTTAATATGGTAATAGGTCAGATTACTTGAAAATTCTTCTCTATAAAATAAAATCTTCTTAAAGATCCCAGGATCAAAATGTTTAGATATGGATTTTGCAGGTTGTAAGGTCATAGACACCAGAAACTCAATACCAAATGCTAACAAAATGCTTTCAAGAAAGTTAAATGATGATAATTTGACACAGTTTGATTTCAGCTCATGAGCCATACTTCTTTATAATGGACTTTGTTGTGTATTAACATTGAAGTATGTGGCAGTGTACACTATAGCAGATACCTGTTCAATTTTTTTCATTTCAAATGCAGGTCAAAATGTAATCACAGAACTAAAACTATGATGTAAAAATGTTTTTAAATGTTTTTGTTACGTTTTTATCGCACCAATGTGATTTCTAGATTATTTTAATATGATTCTGCTTATGGAATATAATATATTCACTGTTTTATAGGCGTGTTTTAACATATTGTTTTTATTGCAGTGGTTCTTTAAATATTTTATTGCTTGAACTATTTAACTATTTTATTATTCACTCAATCATGTTTGGTTCTTGAAGTATTTAAATCCTGTCAGTTGAATGTGTTTTCATTTTGATGAATTATCCAGTTGAGAGACAAAAGCACTAAATCAACTTAATTTTAAGTTCAATAAACTAGTGGTAAGAAACTACATCTTGGTCTTCTGTGGGTTCCACTCTGGGCATGTCATTTCTGGTTTTAAGTACACCTTTCCTGCCTGGGTTACTATAGTTTGCGTTGGTTATTAGAACTTGAAGAGTGCAAAACATAAGTTTGTAGTTAAAGTTTGTATTTAAAGGGGCTGACAAAGGTAGACACCTGATAATTTAATAGTGGTTTCCATTGTGGTTCTGATTCCAGAAGACTTGCTCTCAGTGTAAGTGACCACTTACACTGAGAGCCAGCTGAGATTAGTTGTTTTGGAATCTGGTCCCCAAACTAAGCCTTTTTATAGACAGGCCTTACGTTAGTCATTTACACTGAGACCAGGTCTTTTGGAATCAGGGCCGACTTACACTGAGAGCAACTGTTTTGGAATCTGGCTCTGTATGTTCATGGACCTAAAATGTGATCTTTGGAAAAGGAAGCATTTAAGTGCAATTACAGGAAACACATACTAAATCTGAGTTTTGCAATTAACAATTCTGTTCATAGGATTGCACTTGCTTTTTAGGGATTTTAGAACTCAGATTGAAGAGCTTTGGAATTCTAATAGGGCACCACATAATAAGGATGATTATTTTCTCTTGGGCCCTTTGGTCAGAATGACTAATGGCTAATGCTAGTGGCTACCCCATCCCTCGAGACAATTTGTCTTTCCCTCAGCCTGGGACTACCAACCTGAGCACACAGTTGGTGGAACAAATATCCATCATTGGGGGAGGGAGACAATAGGAAGGCATCATGATCCAGCATTATCAGTCTTAAGGTCTGGGAATTTTAGCATCCCCCATGTTTCTCCGAGGGGCAAGTTAATGTTGTAATTACATGATCACGGGCATTTCTGCGTATGACATATTAACCTGCATCCTTCCTCTAAGTACACACATGCACTTGTGAGATACAAATGCTGCTCTGCAGCCTTCATTAGAGAATGGCATGGTATCAGAACAAATCCACACTCGCCTAAGTAAGTTAACTAAGTTGAATACTAGATACTAGAATGTGTCTACCTGCGGCTCCCAGCCTGACCAGCCCTCCAGCTTCGCAGATCACTACACAATCTCAGGCTGCCAGCATCAAAGGCAGGCAACCAGTCCCCTTGCCAATTGTCCAGCTAATAACAATGACATTGTTAATAGGTGTCTTGACTTTGCTGAACGGTGAAAAAGAGTGTCAATGTTTGAAAAGGTCTCTACTAAAGGAATACAACTCAAAGCTTTTTAATCTGTCAGTTAAGGGGTATATTTCTTTTTTTTCTAAACTACGTGTATTGAAATAGCATGTTCATTCTTAGGATGCAGTAAGCTAATAGTAAGCTAATAGTTTTCATCCTGTTAGAGAGACATTATTACCTTAGATAAAATTACTTTTTATCTTCTGTCTGGCATCAGCTAAGATTACATGCAGTAGCAAGGCTAGTGAGCTTGGGTCATACAGTAATTTTATATTAGCACCATTTCATGTGAATTCTGCATACAACTGCTCTGTTTTTATTGTAAAAAACATTTACAAATCTGAGGTACAACAGCATGGCACAGTTTATCCCTACACTTGCAAATATTTTTGGGGGTCTATTTGAAATAGAGAATATTTAAAATACAGAATTCTTCAAGTAACAGATAAGTTTTTAAGCAAGCTGTACAGACAACTTGATTTTCATATGTAGGGGCAAGTAAAATCTTTTGTGGGGATTTTATGTAATTTAACAAATACAATTCACATATAATTTTGATGTGATAAATTTAAATTATCTGTCACTTGGATTGGTTGTTCTAATCAGTTTGTTGGAAGCAAACTCTGTGAGAAAACTTCTTCAATAAATAATTTCTAGCAAGCAACTAGCACCCCCTGTCTTCTAGGTATTTTGTTATATGGAGGCCTAAGCACACTTAAAAATGTCCAGAAATGCAGAAATCTTGATAATTTAGGGGGAAAAAAGTTGGTATCTGGAGGAGGGAAAGTGCATGCAATTTAGAACAAATAGACGGTTAAATAATCAAGTGGAAGAAATGCAAGATGGCATTGTATTGATTTCTCTAAGAAGGATTTTGGCATCTCGTATATTTTGTCCATTAATGATTCTTTGGCTACTCACTCTTCCCCTAGAGGTTATTTTTATGAGCTGGGAACATTAGAAAGTTGTGTGTAACAGGTTTGTAACATGAATAGAGATATTTCTGGGGAGAGAAGTTCAAAACTTCACGGGAGATGTTGAGTATGTCCCAAAATGATAAATTTGCACTCTACCTTTATAAGCGGAGAAATAGTTCAAACATGATTCAGTTGATGCAGTATATCACTCAAAAAAGCTATAGGTAAAATTGAGGTATCCTGAATGAGTGAAGAAAAACTGTATGGGAAATATGCATGTGATTCATTATAATCAAGTGTTTGGTGAAATATTGGAAGAGGTGCATTTTAGTCATCTTACAGCTCTATCTTTTCCATTGGGGTGGGGGTATAACATCTTCAATCTTAACTGGACCAGGAGGTCACATTAAATCTAAAACATATGTTACAGATCTGGAACAAATTTCCCATCCACATAAAAAAAGTTTATCCCTGCCTGTCTTCAAGCATAACTTGGATCTATGGCTAGAAAACAGAAGATTTACTTCATGATTATTACTAATGGGCAGAGGCATCTCCTAAATGCTTTATCTCATGTATGGGTAACCTCAAATTATCTATGGTATGATCTCATTTATTCTCATTAGGGGTGATATATAATTATCAATCATGGGATGGGTAATGGCAATTGCTAACCAAATGAAATAGATTAATTTGAGCAGAAAAACGGAAACTGACTCAGCTTAAAATGGCCTGCAATTGCATCTAGCCTAGTACTTACCTATGAACCTACGAACCTATATCTCATTTTAAAGACAAATGTTTTAAATGTGGACTTTGCTCCAATTTATTAAAATGAAGAACAATTAATGATAGCAATTCCACTAATAACTCCACTAGATGAGCTGGATGCCCAAGGAACAGCACAGCACAGCAACAGATGGATGAATCCAACGATTTTATTCAAATTCACCAAACGAACACAAACACAGTTGTGCTATATGTATCCACAAGTGTAAAAACACACTAGGTCCACAAGGTTAAGCGCTTTCATCTGCTAGGCAGATTTCATCAGAACCCAGAAGCAAAGGATCATAGTTCTTAAAAGTCCATTTAGGCGCCAAAAAACAAATGAGATAATTGAATTCACATGAATTCACTCAAGTGTTACATCCTTGTAGGGCTTTGTGCCTCAAAACATACATATATTGTACACACAATGTATGATCATTAAATATAGTGTAAAGATGAGCATTGAACTATTACTTGTTGTAAAAACATTATTTTAAAAACATTATTTTAAACTGATAATAATAATAACTAAAAAATAACTAACAAATGACTAACAAATTTGGCAAACTTGTCAAATGTGTCTGACCCATTTTAAACTAGTTCTAATAAAAAATCTCTGATGTTATAAACACAATGAACGGATGGTACCCTAATTAAAAATAATTACAACAAAAAATCTGTCAACTATTAATAAAGACAAGGGATTTTAACAATAAGGCTCATAATTTCCACTCAACTATACTAGTCTGTATAAATAAGAAAATAAATGAGAATAAATAATTAATAAATGATGTGTAGATGTGGATGGGAGTATAATATGAGTTAATAATAAAAAACCCCATAGTAACAATCAAGAATAAGATGCTGTGTTAGTTGTCAAGAGTAAGGAAAGGTTTTATACTTATGTGGTCATTGAGACCAGGTTTGGTTGTTGCGTCACAAATCATTTGCCACTTACTTTCTAAAAGGGATAATTGACTTTTCCAATTTCCCCATACTGATGTTATGTCGATATTGTCAATGATGCTAAACAAAAAGGTGTGCTCGCTACCCCTGTCTATAATATGCCTACTAAGTGCGTTATTGGGGTCCTTCTTTCTTATCCTATATGTATGTTCATAGATGCGAGTCTTAAATCTCCTTTCGGTTTTTCCTATGTAAAATGCATCACATCTCTCACAAGTGGCGACATATACTAGTCTGGAAGTATTACAATTACCCCCTTTGCAGTGCAGGCTGGTGTGCATAATGTTGTTTAATCTCACAACCTTGGTGTTGTTAATTAATCTGCACTGCTTACAGGATCCACATTTCGTGGTGGGTCTATATATTTTATCCTTCTTTTGTGCCACCTGAGTCTTTTCCAACAACCTTTTGATATTACTAGAAGTTTTATAAACAATTCTAGGGGCATTCCCCACAATACTGGTTAAGTCCTCTGATATTTTAAATAGATTCCAATGTTTTAAAAGAATCTCTTTGATGGTATTAACATGTGGACTATAGGTGAGGACACATATGCATCCTTCATGTATTCTGTTCTTTTCCTGTGAAATAAAGGGTTTGCCTAGTAAGGGTGGATATTTGTTCCCCCATTCCTTCATAATAAATGTTCGTATAGGTTTGGTTAAAGTTTTCGGGTAACCCCTATTGTGGAACATTTCTGAAATCATATTTAGTTCACTCTCCATAACCTCCCTAGTCGAGCTCATCCGTGCGGCTCTAATGCACTGGCCTCTGTAAATATTTTTAAATATATGTGGGGGATGACAACTATTATAATACAAATAGTCATTCGAGAATGTTTTTTTCCTGAAGATTTGGGATTGAAATCCACTCTCGGTAGTTGATATATATGTGTCCAGATAAGATATACCCCGAGATTCCACATTATAAGTGAACTTTAAAAATTCGGTTGTGTTATTAAGATAGTCGATGAATTCAGGTATTAAACAGGCTGGTCCTGTCCATAAGACAAAGAGGTCGTCCAAATATCTGCTGTAAAAAGAAACATGCTTGTAGTATATGCTAGGGAAAACAAATAGGGATTCCCATTCCAGCATTATTACATTTGCAAAAATCGGGGCACACGAGGCCCCCATGGCAACTCCTCTACTTTGTCTGTATAGTTCCCCTTGAAATTCCAGGTAGTTGTATTCAAGGACTAATCTCATCATATCGACCAGCAGATTGATTTTCTCAAAACACAACCCAGAATATCTCTTCAAACCATCAAAAAAGAGGTCTAGACCTTTCTCCTTGGGGATACAGGAGAAAAGGTCAACGACGTCTATGGTTATAAAGATTTGACCTGGACGCCATATCAAGGGAGTAAGTCTACTCAGAAAACACCAGGAGTCTTTGATTAGATGTTCCGCATTCTGGTATACTTGTTTAGTCCAGCCATCAATAGTCACTCCAATGTTGTAGGTTTTTGATTTTGAACCAGAAATGATGGGTCTAAATGGAGGTCTATCTACATTTTTATGTATTTTCGGAATCCCTATAATGGTAGCCATCTTGGGAAATTCGTTTCTCATGAACTCATAAGTGTCGTTGGTAATCCTATTATCCAATAGGAAAGATTCAATAGCTAGGTCAATATGTTGGTATCCTATATTGACCTGGTTGTGAGACACTTGTTCATAATTACCAGATTCATGTAGGATGCTCAATATTTCCTGATGATAGTCGACAGTATTGAACAACACAATCCCTCCACCTTTGTCTGGTTTCATAATCCTAAGATCTTTATTACCTATAACTTTGTTCAAGCATTCTCTTTCAGCTAAGGAAAGATTGTCCAAGGTATTGTCAGATGATAGATTTTCATGCTTTCTAATATACTTGGAATGCCAGTAGATGTCACTAGCTACCATCTTTTCATATTGGGCAACTATAGGGTTATATCCTGGGACATACGTGCTCTTTCTTTTAAGTCTGGATTGATGACCTTCATCATGGTATGTCATAGTGTTTTCGTTATTGTTATCCTTGAACTGGAAGGCCAAATTCATTCTCCTTGAAAGAAGTTTGATCTCCTTAATAGTATCAAAGGTGTTGAATTTGGTTACAGGGATGTACTTCATACCCTTGCTGAATAGGGAACAAAAGTCTTGTGTAATCACATAGTCGGTGTAATTGTACACCTGTAAACCATTGTAAGAGTGGGTGACCACAGTTGAAACATGTGGTATGGTGGAACAGGGAGAATGGGAACTGGAATGGATGTCTCCTAAATCAATGGGATGGGGTGAAGATTCCCTATCATCCCTTCCTTCAATCCCTGTAGAATAGGCAGAAGTTAGTATCTTGTCCTGTATTTTTTGGGGGCTGGATGGAATCGTCCCCCCTGAAAATTCTGTTCATTCTCCAATCTCCATGTATCATTTCTTTCCTTTCTAAATGTCTCCTGTCCTTGATTATTTCTACTCATATAGCCCTTGTTTGGAGGCCACACATATGCCCTCTGTAGTTTGTAGGCCGTAATATCTCTTTCTATTTTGCCTTTCTTCCTATTAACAATAATTTTAGCTCTATATTCCACCGTGCTGAATTGTTTGTGATATAAATCACACCAGGATTTGAAATGGTCATCCTGTAGAATTTCTTCATTAAGTTTGTCTATTTCAGCCGTTAAGTGAGCCAATTTTTCTTCATTGCAAGCTATTAGCTTCTCAATATATAGTGTGCCAAACTGATCAAACAGTTTGTTGAATTCATGCATCACATTATCCGTGTATTCCAAACCTAGCGGCAATTTAAAAAATCTTAACCCCTTGGGAATAACACCTAACTCTATACACTGTATTAAATAAGAATTATCAATTTTAATACTTTTAGCTTGTAAGAGTCTCTTCCCTAAAGCATATATCCTTTGCTTAACGCTACCATCTTCAACCCCATTAGAAATTATGTTGTAATCAGCACACTTGTCATTTTCTGTAAATACAACATCTCTATTAATAAAATTATTAACATTATAATACTTAAAACTTCTATCATTTCCATCATTAATACTTTTCTTTTTAGTAACATTATGAACATTTTGAAAGTCACTAGGGGTCGACCCATTTTTTCTGTGATTCTTATAAGTAACAGTACCTTTGTGTATATCAGGTCGCTGGGCCACAGAGGAATAAGTTTTTAAACCTTCCTTCCTTTTAGGTTTTGCCCCCAGTCTTTGCGACTCATCATCCATGTGAAACAAACTAAAATCGAAGGTGCATTCAGCATCTAGGGAGATGTTTAAATGATTATCATCCTCGCAAGTGTCTTTAAGATTCAATCTAGTAGACCGTTTCCTTGGTTCACCTTCCCCTTCTCTGAGCGAGCCTCTAGAACGCTGTGGTTGCGCATTTGGAATGTCTAAAGAACTATTAAACTGCTCGTCTGAATGTACACTGACATTTCTTCTCTCTTGCTCCTTAGTCGCAATGCTTACGTCATTGCTGGTGCCCATAGGAAGATTTTTACCTCCGGTACCGGCTTTTTGAAATTTGTCATGATCCCAGTTGGTAAGAAATGAGAACTTGCTGACAATATCTAATAGTTTGCTTACATCGGACTGTAAGGACGTCACCTCCGCCCTTAAGGATAGCAGCTCTTCTTGGCATGTTGGAACCGGCGATCCCTCGGGTATTTCAGCCATCGGAAGTAAAACCAAGAACAATTAATGATAGCAATTCCACTAATAACTCCACTAGATGAGCTGGATGCCCAAGGAACAGCACAGCACAGCAACAGATGGATGAATCCAACGATTTTATTCAAATTCACCAAACGAACACAAACACAGTTGTGCTATATGTATCCACAAGTGTAAAACACACTAGGTCCACAAGGTTAAGCGCTTTCATCTGCTAGGCAGATTTCATCAGAACCCAGAAGCAAAGGATCATAGTTCTTAAAAGTCCATTTAGGCGCCAAAAAACAAATGAGTTGTGTTTACAACATCAGAGATTTTTTATTAGAACTAGTTTAAAATGGGTCAGACACATTTGACAAGTTTGCCAAATTTGTTAGTCATTTGTTAGTTATTTTTTAGTTATTATTATTATCAGTTTAAAATAATGTTTTTAAAATAATGTTTTTACAACAAGTAATAGTTCAATGCTCATCTTTACACTATATTTAATGATCATACATTGTGTGTACAATATATGTATGTTTTGAGGCACAAAGCCCTACAAGGATGTAACACTTGAGTGAATTCATGTGAATTCAATTATCTCATTTGTTTTTTGGATACATCCATTCATCCATCTGTTGCTGTGCTGTGCTGTTCCTTGGGCATCCAGCTCATCTAGTGGAGTTATTAGTGGAATTGCTATCATTAATTGTTCTTGGTTTTACTTCCGATGGCTGAAATACCCGAGGGATCGCCGGTTCCAACATGCCAAGAAGAGCTGCTATCCTTAAGGGCGGAGGTGACGTCCTTACAGTCCGATGTAAGCAAACTATTAGATATTGTCAGCAAGTTCTCATTTCTTACCAACTGGGATCATGACAAATTTCAAAAAGCCGGTACCGGAGGTAAAAATCTTCCTATGGGCACCAGCAATGACGTAAGCATTGCGACTAAGGAGCAAGAGAGAAGAAATGTCAGTGTACATTCAGACGAGCAGTTTAATAGTTCTTTAGACATTCCAAATGCGCAACCACAGCGTTCTAGAGGCTCGTTCGTAGAAGGGGAAGGTGAACCAAGGAAACGGTCTACTAGATTGAATCTTAAAGACACTTGCGAGGATGATAATCATTTAAACATCTCCCTAGATGCTGAATGCACCTTCGATTTTAGTTTGTTTCACATGGATGATGAGTCGCAAAGACTGGGGGCAAAACCTAAAAGGAAGGAAGGTTTAAAAACTTATTCCTCTGTGGCCCAGCGACCTGATATACACAAAGGTACTGTTACTTATAAGAATCACAGAAAAAATGGGTCGACCCCTAGTGACTTTCAAAATGTTCATAATGTTACTAAAAAGAAAAGTATTAATGATGGAAATGATAGAAGTTTTAAGTATTATAATGTTAATAATTTTATTAATAGAGATGTTGTATTTACAGAAAATGACAAGTGTGCTGATTACAACATAATTTCTAATGGGGTTGAAGATGGTAGCGTTAAGCAAAGGATATATGCTTTAGGGAAGAGACTCTTACAAGCTAAAAGTATTAAAATTGATAATTCTTATTTAATACAGTGTATAGAGTTAGGTGTTATTCCCAAGGGGTTAAGATTTTTTAAATTGCCGCTAGGTTTGGAATACACGGATAATGTGATGCATGAATTCAACAAACTGTTTGATCAGTTTGGCACACTATATATTGAGAAGCTAATAGCTTGCAATGAAGAAAAATTGGCTCACTTAACGGCTGAAATAGACAAACTTAATGAAGAAATTCTACAGGATGACCATTTCAAATCCTGGTGTGATTTATATCACAAACAATTCAGCACGGTGGAATATAGAGCTAAAATTATTGTTAATAGGAAGAAAGGCAAAATAGAAAGAGATATTACGGCCTACAAACTACAGAGGGCATATGTGTGGCCTCCAAACAAGGGCTATATGAGTAGAAATAATCAAGGACAGGAGACATTTAGAAAGGAAAGAAATGATACATGGAGATTGGAGAATGAACAGAATTTTCAGGGGGGACGATTCCATCCAGCCCCCAAAATACAGGACAAGATACTAACTTCTGCCTATTCTACAGGGATTGAAGGAAGGGATGATAGGGAATCTTCACCCCATCCCATTGATTTAGGAGACATCCATTCCAGTTCCCATTCTCCCTGTTCCACCATACCACATGTTTCAACTGTGGTCACCCACTCTTACAATGGTTTACAGGTGTACAATTACACCGACTATGAGATTACACAAGACTTTTGTTCCCTATTCAGCAAGGGTATGAAGTACATCCCTGTAACCAAATTCAACACCTTTGATACTATTAAGGAGATCAAACTTCTTTCAAGGAGAATGAATTTGGCCTTCCAGTTCAAGGATAACAATAACGAAAACACTATGACATACCATGATGAAGGTCATCAATCCAGACTTAAAAGAAAGAGCACGTATGTCCCAGGATATAACCCTATAGTTGCCCAATATGAAAAGATGGTAGCTAGTGACATCTACTGGCATTCCAAGTATATTAGAAAGCATGAAAATCTATCATCTGACAATACCTTGGACAATCTTTCCTTAGCTGAAAGAGAATGCTTGAACAAAGTTATAGGTAATAAAGATCTTAGGATTATGAAACCAGACAAAGGTGGAGGGATTGTGTTGTTCAATACTGTCGACTATCATCAGGAAATATTGAGCATCCTACATGAATCTGGTAATTATGAACAAGTGTCTCACAACCAGGTCAATATAGGATACCAACATATTGACCTAGCTATTGAATCTTTCCTATTGGATAATAGGATTACCAACGACACTTATGAGTTCATGAGAAACGAATTTCCCAAGATGGCTACCATTATAGGGATTCGAAAATACATAAAAATGTAGATAGACCTCCATTTAGACCCATCATTTCTGGTTCAAAATCAAAAACCTACAACATTGGAGTGACTATTGATGGCTGGACTAAACAAGTATACCAGAATGCGGAACATCTAATCAAAGACTCCTGGTGTTTTCTGAGTAGACTTACTCCCTTGATATGGCGTCCAGGTCAAATCTTTATAACCATAGACGTCGTTGACCTTTTCTCCTGTATCCCCAAGGAGAAAGGTCTAGACCTCTTTTTTGATGGTTTGAAGAGATATTCTGGGTTGTGTTTTGAGAAAATCAATCTGCTGGTCGATATGATGAGATTAGTCCTTGAATACAACTACCTGGAATTTCAAGGGGAACTATACAGACAAAGTAGAGGAGTTGCCATGGGGGCCTCGTGTGCCCCGATTTTTGCAAATGTAATAATGCTGGAATGGGAATCCCTATTTGTTTTCCCTAGCATATACTACAAGCATGTTTCTTTTTACAGCAGATATTTGGACGACCTCTTTGTCTTATGGACAGGACCAGCCTGTTTAATACCTGAATTCATCGACTATCTTAATAACACAACCGAATTTTTAAAGTTCACTTATAATGTGGAATCTCGGGGTATATCTTATCTGGACACATATATATCAACTACCGAGAGTGGATTTCAATCCCAAATCTTCAGGAAAAAAACATTCTCGAATGACTATTTGTATTATAATAGTTGTCATCCCCCACATATATTTAAAAATATTTACAGAGGCCAGTGCATTAGAGCCGCACGGATGAGCTCGACTAGGGAGGTTATGGAGAGTGAACTAAATATGATTTCAGAAATGTTCCACAATAGGGGTTACCCGAAAACTTTAACCAAACCTATACGAACATTTATTATGAAGGAATGGGGGAACAAATATCCACCCTTACTAGGCAAACCCTTTATTTCACAGGAAAAGAACAGAATACATGAAGGATGCATATGTGTCCTCACCTATAGTCCACATGTTAATACCATCAAAGAGATTCTTTTAAAACATTGGAATCTATTTAAAATATCAGAGGACTTAACCAGTATTGTGGGGAATGCCCTAGAATTGTTTATAAAA